>NC_054379.1:158192416-158492416 GCF_017654675.1 Xenopus laevis
ATTGCCCTTTTACATCTCTTGCCTTGAACCCCCATTTATTGACAGTCTGTGTGCTGCCTCAGAGATCACCTGACCAGAAATACTACAACTCTAACTGTAACAGGAAGAAGTGTGGGAAGCAAAAGACACAACTCTGTCTGTTAATTGGCTCATGTGACCGACCATGTATGGTTTGTTTGGGTGCACCGTGAATCATACGATCCCAGGGGTCGGCTCTTATTTTTTAAAATGGCAATTTTCTATTTATGATTACCCAATGGCACATGCTACTAAAAAAGTATATTATTATGAAAATGGTTTATTTACATGAAGCAGGGTTTTACATATGAGCTGTTTTATGCATTATATTTTAATAGAGCCCTACATTGTTTTGGGGGGGTATAGTTTTCCTTTAAACTTAGATTTTGGAAAAACAGTAAAAAATAAATAATGGAAAGTAATTGAAAAAAGTCTTTATTTCTGTGGAACAATCTGAAAACAACTGAACTGGAAAAAGTGTTTGGAAGGTGAACAACCCCTTTAACTTAAAAGTGAACCACCCCTTTAACTGGCTTTCAGATGGATCAGCCTGTGACTGTTTGAGAACCACTGATCTAAGGTTATTTCAAGAGGATTTATGGCCTTTTAATTGAGGGTCATCTTAAATTTTGGTGGAAACGGCAGGCAGCTAGTCTATTACTATAGGAGTACTGGATAAAAAACTGGTCCCTCCCAAAGAGTTTAGGAGAGCTGACATATCTGCAGCTATTATGGGACAGATGTGGCAATTGCAAGCCCGGCTAACATTAAAGCTCTGCAAGTTTATAGTCCCCTCAGTTAATTGTGAAACAACCATTTGTCACAGTAAATTTCAGGACTCAAACAAGCATTATGTATTTACAGGGCTATAAAGATTCTAATGTGACTCAGAAAATTGTTAGATTTATAACACAATAAAAAAAAACCACATGATATATGAACACAGGGAAGCACTGTATACATGCTAGTTAAGTTAGTGAGCTAAGAACATTTTGGGGCGGGTTTCAGGGTAATAACTATTGACTGACTTATTCTACATCTCTATATCTGAGCTGTAAGTCAGAGCAAAGTATTATTAACTACAGGTAAAGGGCATGTATGTATATCTATGTGTATATATATATATTAGGGATGCAGCGAATCCACTTTTTTGGATTCGGCCGAACCCCCGAATCCTTCGTGAAAGATTCGGCCGAATACCGAATCGAATCCGAACCCTAATTTGCATATGCAAATTAGGGGTGGTAAGGGGAAAACATGTTTTACTTCCTTGTTTTCTGACAAAAAGTCATGCAATTTCCCTCCCGCCCCTAATTTGCATATGCAAATTAGGATTTGGTTCGGCTGGGCAGAGGAATCCGAATCCTGCTGAAAAATGCTGAATCCTGGCCGAATCGAATCCTGGATTCGGTGCATCCCTAATATATATAGATATATAGCTATAGATATAGATAGATATAGATATAGATATATATATATATATATATATATATAATATATATATATAGATAGATATATATAGATATACAGTATATAGATATACAGTATATATATATATATATATATATATATATATATCTATATCTATATATATCTATATCTATATATATCTATATCTATCTATATCTATAGCTATATATCTATATACTGTATATCTATATATATACATCTCTATCTCTATCTATATCTACCTATATCTATATCTACCTATATCTATATATATATATATCTATATATATCTATATATATATCTATCTATATCTATATCTATCTATATCTATATACTGTATATCTATATATATATACATCTCTATCTATCTATATCTACCTATATCTATATATCTATATATCTATATATCTATATATCTATATATCTATATATCTATATATCTATATATCTATATATCTATATATCTATATATCTATATCTATATCTATATCTATATATATATATATATCTATAGACACACACACACACCAAATCCGCATGAGTCATTCCCTCTTATTTATCAATACATTGTCTTGAAAAATTCCAGTGCGGCAAAAAACTCAAACAAACTGTGAAAATCGTACGTAAATTAGAATCGTATGAATTTTTCAGATTTTTGCCCAAACTTTCGAAATTGGACTTATAATAAATCACGAAAAATGAAAGGTTTTTTCCCCACTAAAAACTCATATTTTATAGTCCAAAAAACTTGAGTATTTGACCTTTAAAGGGGTTGTTCACCTTCAAATTAACTTTTAGTATTACGTAGAGACAATTTGCAATTGGTTTTAATCATTTTTAATTATTTGTGGTTTTAAAGTTATTTCACTTTTTATTTAGCAGCTCTCCATTCCAAATTCCCCTAGCAACCATGCACTGATTTGAATAAGAGACTGGGATATGAATAGGAGAGGCCTGAATAGAAAGATGTAGCAATAATATAAATAATAATATGAATAATAAAAAGTAGCAATAACTATACATGTGTAGCCTTGCAGAGCATTTCTTTTTGGGGTCAATGACTCCCATTTAAAAACTGTAAAGGGTCAGAAAAAGGCAAATAATTCAAAAAATATAAAAAGTGATGGCCAATTGAAAAGTTGCTTAGATTAATTTTAGCCTATAACATACTAAAAGTATGGTGAACCACCCCTTTAAGGCTATGGCACATGCAGTGCTTTGATCTGTGCACATTAACATTGAACTTCCCAATGGACCGACATTCATAGATTGCAAGCTCTCCGACACACGGAATTGCCTGGAATTACTCAGCAATTATACACAAAATGACTTGAGAGGGGGTGTTCAGCGTCCACGTTTCTTACTCAAAATAAACTCAGGCTCAAACCAGCAACCCTGACTGTGTACATAGATATGAAAACAAAGCAGCACAAGTGCCCAGACAAAGGAATGCAGAACACACAAACTCAGAGATTGGAACAGCTACACAAACACAAAGTGGGACCAACCCACACATTCTGTAACAGGCCTCTATTTAACTGGTGCCATCGGCATGTGATGTAATTAGGTGACATAACTAGCAGTGTGTAGGAAAGCATGATGTCATACACACGAATGTGAAGTAGCAAAGACGACACAGACAAACGTTTATTCATGTTGCATTGGAATGAAACGTTTTCACAACCTAGCCCCATTCCTGTTGCAATAGGGGGTTAAGGCACTTTCTAAATTAATCCTTAAAGGTGGTCCACCTTTAAGTTAACTTTTAGTATGTTATAGAATGGTCAATTCTAAGCCACTTTTCAATTGGTCTTCATTATTTATTTTTTAAAGTTTTATTTATTTGCCCTTTAAAAATGGGGGGTCGCTGACCCCATCTTAAAACAAATGCTTTGTAAGGCCACAAATGTATTGTTATTGCTACTTTTTTTATTACTCCTCGTTCTATTCAGGCCTTTCCCATTCATATTCCAGTCTCGTTCAAATGAATGCATGGTTGCTAGGGTAATTTGGACCCTGGCAACCAGATTGCGGAACTTGCAAACTGGAGAGCTGCTGAATAAAAAGCTAAATAAGTCAAAAACCAATTGCAAATGGTCTCAGAACATCACTCTAAATCGTACTAAAAGTTAACAGAAAGGTGAACCACCACTTTAAGAAGTCGCCGGGTATGTTGATTTGGCCGAATCCTGCTGAAAAAGGCAGAATCCCGAATTCATTGCATCCCGAATGTATATATACACACACACATATACATATACATATATATATATATATATATATATATATATATATATATATATATATATATATATATATATATATATATATATATATATATATATATATATATATATATATATATATATATATATATATATATATATATATATATATATATAGTCCGAGCGAGCGTGGAACGCACACCATAAGCAATGTCCAAATGCTGGGTGCCAGTCTGTACAATTATACAAATATCCCATAGGTGACGGCACTCCAAATAATAATCAGGATACACAGGTCATCAAGTCATAATCGAGGTTTATTGGTGGACCAACGTTTCGATTCCGTATTGGAATCTTCGTCAGGGTGAGAACCTGACGAAGATTCCAATACGGAATCGAAACGTTGGTCCACCAATAAACCTCGATTATGACTTGATGACCTGTGTATCCTGATTATTATTTGGAGTGCCGTCACCTATGGGATATTTATATATATATATATATATATATATATATACATATACATATACACATACATATATTATATATATATATATATATCTATATCATTATCTATAAGTATATATATATATATATATATATATATACACACACACACAAATATATGTTCCTTCTAAGTCACACGCTTCTGCACATACAATGGTCAACAATGGCTTCCATTATCGGCCCTCCACTATGTAGGCCAGGAAACGTTTGGCCCTCTGTACCACAGAAGTTGGACAGCACTGTTATAGAATGACGTTATTATTTCCTTCCCACTTCTGCAGCTTTCTTATAGGGGGTCACTGACCCCAGGAACCAAAGTCCTGTTGCTTTGTGAGGACCCAATTTTTATTGCTATTTTTTACTACTCTACTGTCCAATCGCCTGCCAGTGTGTGGCACTTTGGAGGGGCAGGGTCCACATTTGACGTGCTGATTCTTGGTGGGTGTTAAACACAATTATTATGGAAATCCCCCAGAGTTACAGATCTTGTCAATGTAAGCAGCACCCACAGCACCCAGTTATTGGCTCTGCTAGAATGAATGTCTGTCTCACAGCATCTGCTTTTTATCCATCAGAGGAGCAAACTGCTGGGCTGATATAATGTAGTTATTTGGGTGGTACTTTATAAAATATCAGCTAAAACTTCCCCACTACCCACGGATCTAGAGACCCTGTACTGGACAATCCTGTGTTTTACTGATCAGCAGTCTCCTCCAGGCAGCTGGGAATTGTGGGAAGGCAGCCAATAGCAGGAAGATTGGGAATGTTTGCTAAACAATCAGGGACAATGCTAAAGTGAAAATCATGTGTGATACTCCCAGGTATCAGCTCTCCCCAGGCTTGTCTCTATATGTATCCAGCAAACTGGAATTTAGCCACCCACGGATCCACTAAATGTAACCCTCTGATTGGCTGACAGGGACAGCAGGAAAAGTGCACGAATTGTGAATGGGACAACGGATGAGCTTCAGCTTCGTTTATAGAGACGCTTCTTCCATAACTTCACAGTCAGATGATGTTACAGATCCAATATGTTCCCTGAATGAGACTCTATTGCTCAGCAAATATTATATAATATTATCAGACAGGCTAACACACTGCTCCCCATGTACAGGCAATGAAGTCTGACATTAATATATATATATATGTATACAGGCCATTCATCCCATATACAA
Source organism: Xenopus laevis (assembly GCF_017654675.1). Taxonomy (NCBI): domain Eukaryota; kingdom Metazoa; phylum Chordata; class Amphibia; order Anura; family Pipidae; genus Xenopus; species Xenopus laevis. Next base: position 158,197,792 of record NC_054379.1, read on the forward strand.
ACAATCTACATGCAGGTCAGCCTCTGAAGCTCACTGTAGTCCCATCCCATCACTCTGCTCATACTCAATTTCAAAGCTTATCTCAACACAGAGCTAGTTTAGCACCCGCTATCTCACATCCCAGCAAGCCGACAGCCTTCCACCTATTAGCTCTTAGCTCATAACTATACACACAGTGCCGGCCACTGCTCAGTACAGGTGGGCACAACACTAAGGAGGCCCATATCCCACAGAGTGTCAGACTTACACACCTGCATTGATTCCAGTTACAGAGATGAACTTACACATTCACCCAATCACCTGAAGATCCCAGATACCAAAACTAACTAAGCACAGACTCAACCCACAAACCCCAAGCTCCCAGATACACAGTCAGACTCATAGAACTCCAATGAACACACAGTCAGACAGAGTAGAAGCAGATACACAGTCAGACTGAGAGTAGAAGCAGATACACAGTCAGACTGAGAGTAGAAGCAGATACACAGTCAGACCGAGAGTAGAAGCAGATAAACAGTCAGAACGAGAGTAGAAGCAGATACACAGTCAGACTGAGAGTAGAAGCAGATAAACAGTCAGAACGAGAGTAGAAGCAGATACACAGTCAGACAGAGTAGAATCAGATACACAGTCAGACTGAGAGTAGAAGCAGATACACAGTCAGAGTAGAATCAGATACACAGTCAGACCGAGAGTTGAAGCAGATACAGTCAGACCGAGAGTAGAAGCAGATAGACAGTCAGACCGAGAGTAGAAGCAGATACACAGTCAGAATCTGAGAGTAGAAGCAGATACACAGTCAGACTGAGAGTAGAAGCAGATACACGGTCAGACAGAGTAGAATCAGATACACAGTCAGACTGAGCGTAGAAGCAGATACACAGTCAGAGTAGAATCAGATACACAGTCAGAGTAGAATCAGATAGACAGTCAGACTGAGAGTTGAAGCAGATACACAGTCAGACCGAGAGTAGAAGCAGATACACAGTCAGACCGAGAGTAGAAGCAGATAGACAGTCAGACCGGGAGTAGAAGCAGATAGACAGTCAGACCGAGAGTAGAAGCAGATACACAGTCAGACTGAGAGTAGAAGCAGATACACAGTCAGACTGAGAGTAGAATCAGATACACAGTCAGACTGAGAGTAGAAGCAGATACACAGTCAGACTGAGAGTAGAAGCAGATACACAGTCAGACTGAGAGTAGAAGCAGATACACAGTCAGACTGAGAGTAGAAGCAGATACACAGTCAGACTGTGAGTGTAATCAGATACACAGTCAGACTGAGAGTAGAATCAGATACACAGTCAGACTGAGAGTAGAAGCAGATAGACAGTCAGACTGAGAGTAGAAGCAGATACACAGTCAGACTAAGAGTAGAAGCAGATACACAGTCAGACTAAGAGTAGAAGCAGATACACAGTCAGACTGAGAGTAGAAGCAGATACACAGTCAGACTGAGAGTAGAAGCAGATACACAGTCAGACTGAGAGTAGAAGCAGATACACAGTCAGACTGAGAGTAGAAGCAGATACACAGTCAGACTGAGAGTAGAATCAGATACAGTCAGACTGAGAGTAGAATCAGATACAGTCAGACTGAGAGTAGAAGCAGATACACAGTCAGACTGAGAGTAGAAGCAGATACACAGTCAGACTGAGAGTAGAAGCAGATACACAGTCAGACTGAGAGTAGAAGCAGATACACAGTCAGACTGTGAGTGTAATCAGATACACAGTCAGACTGAGAGTAGAATCAGATACACAGTCAGACTGAGAGTAGAATCAGATACACAGTCAGACTGAGAGTAGAAGCAGATACACAGTCAGACTGAGAGTAGAAGCAGATAAACAGTCAGACTGAGAGTAGAATCAGATACAGTCAGACTGAGAGTAGAATCAGATAGACAGTCAGACTGAGAGTAGAAGCAGATAAACAGTCAGACTGAGAGTATTAGTTATATATTATCAAGTAGTGTCGCCCCCTAGTGACGGAGAGAAAGTTGTCAGGAGTTGCAGGTCAGACAGTGACAGAGCCGGTCCGTACTGAGGGCAGAAGCAACAAGCCCGCACTGCACTTCGGGTTCCTCTTACTAAACTACAACTCCCAGAATCCCTCCAGAGTCACTGCTGTAAGTTTTACCTCAACCACAGCCGAGTGGCCACAGTTCAGCCCCCGCTCCCGAGCATTGCCCCAGAGAACTCCCGGCTCCATTACACTCACCCATTCTGCTGCTGCTGCTGCTCGGATCTCTCTCACCCCCGGGGCCTGTCACTCTCCGGCCTCTCGCTTCCCGGGATCCGTCACTCCCAGCCAGCAGCCTATGCCCATCCAAACGCCAGGAATCTCTTCAGCCCTGTCCGGCCCTCGGCGGCTCTTTCTGCCCCTCCGCTCTGTTCCCTACCAGCCGAGCACCGGGCTCCACAACCGCGTACGCCAACTCGGAGCCCAGCTAAGGCACGTGACCCTCCGCGGCCAATCACACGCCGATCCCTCTCTCCGGCTCTTTCCTCTGATCCCAGTCAGGGAGAGCTCAGTCCAGCCGCTAGGGCTGTTGCCAGGTAGGGTGACGTCATGCCGATGGGCGGGAACCTGGAGACACTCCCTTTCCTTCCCTGAGACCCTACAGTTTGTATTAGAGAAGTGTAGGATGATTGTAATGGCTGCCTGGTCCCATGCTGTGTTACTGTGACAGGCCCTGGAGGTGTTCCGGTGAATGATGTGACGGGATGGTACTAGTGACACACGGCAGCTGCACAACAGGCCCCAGTATGAGAGACATTGGCAGTGAATGGACAAAATGCTCATTTAGAACTAGAAGGCTGAGCCCAGGCAACTTTATTGTCTGTAATGTCCTATACTGCAGTGTAATGTGATAGAGCAAAACTTCATCTATACAAATGCCTTTGTGCTTCAGGTGGGACCCAATGTCTCTGTGACTGGCACCTTATTTGTCATTGGAGCCACCTCTGTCCTTACACTGAATTCAGCACCCACTGGTACATTAGGCCCAGAACTGCTCTCTTACCCCTCATAATCAACTGAGTTACTCTCTTACCCCTCATAATCAACTGAGTTACTCTCTTACCCCTCATAATCAACTGAGTTACTCTCTTACCCCTCATAATCAACTGAGTTACTCTCTTACCCCTCATAATCAACTGAGTTACTCTCTTACCCCTCATAATCAACTGAGTTACTCTCTTACCCCTCATAATCAACTGAGTTACTCTCTTACCCCTCATAATCAACTGAGTTACTCTCTTACCCCTCATAATCAACTGAGTTACTCTCTTACTCCTCATAATCAGCTGAGTTACTCTCTTACTCCTCATAATCAACTGAGTTACTCTCTTACTCCTCATAATCAACTGAGTTACTCTCTTACTCCTCATAATCAACTGAGTTACTCTCTTACTCCTCATAATCAACTGAGTTACTCTCTTACCCCTCATAATCAACTCAGTTACTCTCTTACCCCTCATAATCAACTGAGTTACTCTCTTACTCCTCATAATCAACTGAGTTACTCTCTTACCCCTCATAATCAACTGGCCAAACACTTACCCCAAATTTATGATGATCCAATGACAATAATGTTTAATTTACAACCCGGCAGAGTTGATCCAGATTTTGAAACAGTTGAAAATCTGCTGATTTTAGAATCACCCGAATAGGGCAATTCTAGTGACTTTTAGAAGTAACATATTTCAGAATATGTTAGCTCCTGCCACATTGGCGTATTCTATCTGTATGCCATGTAATGTGATTTGCTTGCCTGCATTGAGGATCCACTAAACACATCCGGGGAAATGAAACCCTAAACTTGATGCCAGTTGGGTACATGGGTTGTATGAAAGGTGCCTGTATTTTTTATGCAGTTCCTTCCATCAGGTAACATCTTGTACCATATGATTAATGACATCACGTAGAGCTCTTTAACTAACCTCCACATAACTAGAATTCCAGTGATAAAATATATTTGTCTAGGGATCAAAAAAAATAATTGAACTTCTCTTGCTATTGGTTATTGCAGTCTCTAATGATTACGTTATGTAAAGTCTCATCCGAACTGGTCCGACTAGCCACACCTCGGGCTTTGTCCCCTGCTTGTAATTCATTATGGGCACTTTCTGTTGGAGCGACCCCTGCCCATTGGAGTCCTCGTGAAACAATTCCAGTGGTAGGTACCCCCGGGTATAATACTGACCTGTTCTTCAGACACTTTCCAATTATCCGGTTCATTGTGCTTCACAAAAAAATTCCAGAAAAGGAATCCTTCCTTGCTCTCGCGGCTGTTCTGTAAAACCAGTTTGGTAAGTGTCATAAAACATAAGTGGACGGCTAACGGTGGGTAACTGCTCTATAAAGTTATATATTTGTAGTACCATGGTGTGCCACATGCAGGACTTGATTTGGACATTCTAATTTAAGGTGGTTCACCTTTTAGTTAACTTTTAGTATGTTATAGAATGGCCAATTCAAAACAGCTTTTCAGTTGGTCTTCATTATTTATTTTTTATAGTTTTTGAATTATTTGCCTTTTTCCTCTGACATTTTCGAGCTTTCAAATGGGGGTCACTAACCCCATATAAAAAAACAAAGGCTCTGTAAGGCTGCACATTTAATATTATTGCTACATTTCTTACATATCTTTCTAATAATAGCCCTCCTATTCATATTACAGTCTCTTATTCAAATCAATGCATGGACACTAGCAACCAGATTGCTAAAATGGCAAACGGGAAGGCTGCTAAATAAAACGCTTACTAACTCAAAAAAAACACAAATAATAAAAAATGAAAACCAATTACAAATTGTCTCAGAATATAAATTTCTACATCATACTAAAATTAACTCAGAGATGAACAACCCCTTTAAGTTTGGATAGGACTTTCTATTGCCACAATTGGACTTTCTATTGCCACAATTGAACTTTTGAAAATGAACACAATGATTAAGGTTTCATTTGATGTGTAAGAATTATGGGTAAAGAAGGCGAGGTTTATGGGTAAGGTGATTGTGCACTTGATTCTATATCCTGATGAAGGAAGGGTGAACCCCCCAAAATGTTGATACTGTTGGTGATATAATAAAATTGTGGTGCCACATGATGCAATAACTCTCTATTCCAGGCTCAGCACCGCACAGCCCATCCGCTGACGGAGGGAATAAAGTTCTGTACAATGTTTTCTCTCGTTGACTGAATGGAGGGTGGGGTGCTAAGAGAGGCAGTGAGCGAGTCTGTATTATAACAGAGCGGCCCATTCACTGAGGTAGGAGTTTTGACAGCTGGGGAGGACACTTTAGATGCCAAACAGGGTGTTTCTTTATATGACTCCATACAGTGGCCCACCACAAGGGAACGTGTAAGGTTACAGCGCCAATTCTATCCTATAGAATCCATTGCTCAGCCCTGAATTGCAGAACTCAGGTGAGGCGCTTAGGGTTGCCACCTGCCTGGTTTTGACCCGGACAGCCTGGTTTTTTGAAGGGCTGACCAGGTCAAAATTGGCTGCCCGGTTTTCCAAATTAGGAAAACCAGGCAAGATTTCCTATAATTGACGCGGAGACCAGCCAATCGCCGATCGCTGCATCATAGCCCTGCCACGCTACGGCACCACCCGGCCCCTGCCTGTATTCCGTGGGGCGAAAAAGTGGCAACCCTAGAGGTGCTACATGTTCTTTCTAGTGCAGGACTTGGGTAACATGGGGCACTGCAGGAACCTCTCCAACATGACAGCAGTGTAGACTTGTTTCTAGTCAATAAGGTCTGGATGACAACCTGTAATGCATTTTTTTATGTGGCCAGGGCCGGATTTAAATAGCAGGCGTCCCTAGGCCCACTGTCATTCGCTCTCTTTTTCAAATTTTCATCATCGGGTCCTGGTACTGGGTATTGGTGCACAAGAAATTTTAAAACCGCGCCCCCCCCCTAGTTTTTCTGAACCAATGTGATTATGGTTGGGCAGCATGCCGCTCCCTAAAATCCTGCCTCCCTAGGCCCGGGCCTTGGTGGCCTCTCCACAAATCCAGGCCTGTATGTGGCTTTCAACTGGTCCACTTGCCTGGCTTCAATACCTGTGTTTGGCTTCTAGCAGGGAATTTGCATTCACGTGATACGGTTTAGGTGTGTTTAAAGGTGATACGTTAGTAGCTATTATCCATGTGTTTGCACTTGTTACAGGTGTATATGGCAGGGGGTGTAACTAGGAATGCACTGAATCCCTATTTACAGGATTCTGCTGAACGCCGAATCTATGAAAAAAGCACAGAAGAGGAAAGAAAATGTTGTTCCCCTTAATCACGTGACCTAGTGACATAATTTTAAAGGAGAACTAAACCCCCCAGTAACAACTGCCGGCCATCGCCTCCCTGCACTGTGCATCAATCAAAAAAATCCTGACCCTAAAATGCAGAGCAGCGCAGTTCCTGACCCTAAAATGCAGAGCAGCGCAGCGCAGTTCCCGGACGGACTCCATTCACATTCTCTTCCGGTCTCATTGCCAACACTAAGCCTGCGGGAGAATGCACAGTTGAAGCCGATTAACGACTAGACCCAACTGCGCATGTTCATGCAGGCCTGAAAGAATTCAATAAGAAAAAAGATGGTGCCGAGGAGATCTGCTGCGCTGCATTTTAGGGTCAGGTTTTTTTTTTTCGGGCACCTTTTTGACTAATGTACAGTGTTGGGAGGGAGGAAATGGCAGGCCGTTAAGGGGGCTTTTGTTACTAGGTGGGGTTGATTTCTCCTTTAAAGGTGAATTAAACCGCCCCGAGGTACAACAGCCCCCCTCAACTGCGCTTTATTGGCCCCCTCACCTTTCCCTCCCCTTTCCCTCACAGTGTATTACATACAGTACATTTACTACATAGTTGAGATGGCCTGTTGTACCTCAGGGGGTTTAGTTCTGGTTTTAGCTAGGGCCACACTACATGGATCTCCGCAGGCCAAGAATCCGCTGCCCCACTGCTCCTCTTCCACTGTGCTGCCTGCGCCCGGAATCATTATCTCTGCTCGGGTGCAGGCAGATGCTGTGGATTACGGTGCCGAAACACAAGATTTAGCATTTTACTCTGCTATCTACCATGCCTACCTGAACCCAAGTGAAGATAATGATTCCAGGTGCAGGCAGCACAGCAGAAGCGGAGCAGCGGATTCTCGCCTTCATTTCTCTGCAGACCAAGATCCGTGTAGTGTGGCCCTAGCCATAAAGGTTCAGACTTGGTTTGGCCAGCTTCTTTGATTTGCCAAATTTGAATCCTGCTGGAAAATACTTGGATTTGGCGCATCCCTAGGTGTAATTGCAAGGGAAGAAGACATCTTTCAACAATTTGAAACTGAGAAAATTTGCCAAAATGCATTAAAGTTTATGGGCATCAAATTTTTTTTTGTTACGCAGGGTAGCTTCAAATTTTTTTGAATTTTATTTTTACACTTTTCCACCCATTGATTTTAATTTTTGTGGTGAAACATTTCGCTTATCACTAGAACCTGCAACTGTTCAGGGGACCCAGTAGGGGGACAATTTACACATGAATAAAACAGATCATCTTCCCAAAATTTTGCAAGGCCGTCTGTTGATTTTGCAGTGTCTCCCATTACCCAGTGTCGGACTGGGATACCAGGGACCCACCAGAAACCTTAGACCATGGGCCCACTTTCCAAACTATTATTCCTCCTCTGCTCACTCAACCTCTGTATTCTTCTAGTCTTTTATATTTACTTAGTCTATTCTTCCATTATTAAAGGGCATGTAAAGGCAAAAGAATTGAATCCCATTTTTACTTTCTTTAATGAAAAAGAAACCTATCTCCAATATACTTTAATTAAAAAAATGTGTACTGTTTTTATAAGAAACCTGACTGTATGCAGTGAAATTCTCCCTTTATTTACTGCTGTGGATAGGAATTGTCAGACGGTCCCTAACTGCTCTGCAAGGAAACAATCATACCTATGAACAGCAGGGGAAACCCCACCTTACTTCCCAGCCATGCAGAACTCAAGCAGCTTTGTTTATGACGATCCCTAAGCAGCCCAGACCACACTGAGCATGTGCACAGTCTTAGTCTTGCAAAGATGTATAACAAAGTTACAAGATGGTGACCCCCTGTAGCCAACTTTGAAAGCATAAATTATTTGTTTGATTAGACTTGTGGTGCAGTAAGTTCATGTTTATATTTAGTATACAAAATACAGCATTTCTAGCCTTATTCTATTTTAGACTTTACATGCCCTTTAAGCATTTTTTCCCATAAAGAAACAAAAAATGACCATGAAATTGGCCACATAGAAGCAAAAGGGCCCGCTGACAGCTGGGCCCACCGGGAGTTTTCCTGGTATCCCTGTGGGCCAGTCCGACACTGCCATTACCTGTGAGTGAATCCACTGATACAGCAAGAAATAATAACCATAAATAATAATCAGTTTAGGCCAAAGAGAATGTAATTCATGCATGAATGAATCCCAGCACAGTTTTGGCTTGGCGAGTAAACGCTATTGTGTTAAGCACTAAATGGATGGAAAAACAAATCCCTCTTAATAACAGTGCCCAGAATCCTCCTGTTATAACTGGTGATAATAACAGTGCCCTGGCACCTTACCCTGGTATCCACCTTACAAACAGCCCACTACTTCTAGTTGGTCGAATTTACAGTGATCTCAGGCAGGTACAAGGCTTTGCAAACCTCCATGCTTCAGGTTTATCCCCCTGTTGGACGCCTTACAGTATCCCCCTGTTGGCTTACTGTATGTAGTAGTGTTTTGCTAACACATTTCTCCACTTATTCTCCAGTTCAGTTAAAGTAGCTTTGATAGCTTTGTCGCTTGCAGTAACACTTCTCACCTATTTAGCCAAACGCACAGCAATGGAATAGCACCGCCTGCTCTATATGAAAAAAACAAAACAAAGGGTGTTGAGTCCTTTTACAAAATAAGGCTAAGCAATTAGAATTAAATAAAATTTAAAAAAATTCACAGGACCTGCAGATTTACAGGTCTGGTTTCTATTGTTCAGCAACACCCCCCCCCCCCCTTTTTTTTCTTTTTTTGAAAACTTGTTTGGTTTCACTTATGCATTCAGATGAAGCTTTGCTTTATCTCAGTTTGGCGGCTGGTGCTGAGTGGGGCAATCGGGCGCATCTCTCATGTGTTCCTTCCTCTTTCACATTTAACAAAGTGGTCAAACTTCATACACTTGTTCCTCAGTCCGTTACGTGTTGCATCTGAAATCGTCAAATATGAGACAGCCATGAGCGGAAATATTCAGCTTTTATGGACTTTTTAAAGTTTGGAATAAGAAACAATTGCCCTCTGTTATTATGCTCTCTCTCTGCATGTTTTTATTATTATCATTATGTATTTTTAGAATGTCAACATCTTCTGTAGCATTGTACAGTTAATGGGTTTATACAAAGAACATACAGAAATACACACATAGGGGGTTATTTATTAAAATCCGAATTTATCTCATTATTTTCTGAAATATAATCCAACCAAATCCGCACGGGTTATTTCCCCTTATTTATCAATCCATTGATAAATAACTCGATAAAAAAAACTCGAAAAAAAACGTGGAAAATTTGGATTGTACTATTTTTTTGGATTTTCTGCACGAAAACTCAAACCACGAAATCTTCAGATTCTTGCACATAATCCAGCGAAGATCAGTATATCTTCATGATTTCTCCCATTGATTTAAGGTGGCCATACACGGGCAGATTAAAGCTGCCGATATTGGTCCTTTAGACCGATTCAGCATCTTATCTGCCCATGTGTGGGGGCTCCCGACGGGTCCTCCCGATCGATATCAGGCCAAAAATTGGGCAGATATTGATCGGTCAAGTTTGATTTTTTGTACGATCCAGGACCGCATTGGCTATTTGATGCAACCGTATTCAAGTATTGTAATCCAGGGCCGAACGCTCGGATTCACCCGATATTGCACAGCCGTTATTGGGCATATCGGGTTAAGATCCGCTCGTTTGGCGACCTTGTACCTAGGGGCACATTTTCTTAGCTCGAGTGAAGGATTAGAATGAAAAATACTTCGAATATCGAAGTATTTTTTTGGCTACTTCGCCCATCGAATTGGCTACTTCGACTTAGAATCAAACGATTCAAACTAAAAATCGTTCGTCTATTCGATAGTTGAAGTACTGTCTTTTTAAAAAAAACTTCCACCACCTACTTCGCCACCTAAAACCTCCCGAGCACCAATGTTAGCCTATGGAGAAGGTCCCCATAGGCTTTCCTAGCAATTTCTGATCAAAGGAAAATCGTTCGATCGATGGATTAAAATCCTTCGATTCGAAGGATTTAATCGTTTGATCGAACGATTTTTCCTTCGATCTAACGAATTGCGGTAAATCCTTCGACTTCGATATTCGAAGTCGAAGGATTTAACTTCGATGGTCGAATATCGAGGGTTAATTAACCCTCGATATTCAACCCATAGTGATCTCGGCCCTTTAGTCAACTGTCTGAGATGCCGGATTTTTGGATTCAGACTTTTTTCATCCTCGGGGTATAATAAATCCCTAAAAAAAATGTCACTAAAAATTCTGATCATATAATAATCTCTCTAATGCTTTATTTACCAGTAGGTCTTTCCAGCTGACAAGAGGGCTCCCATTCCGAAAAGAGGTTCTGTTAAAAGGTGAACTTGATGGACGTGTCTTTTTTCTACCTTACTTACTACTGTATGTTACTATGTTACTATGTTATGTTACAAGGTCAAAGGGGCACTTTAATCTCAGTTTATTTGCAGACATGTTCTTACTACAATTCTTTGCAGCCCTGGCTGGGATTAAACCTAGGGCCCCATCAATGCAAACCAGCGTTGTTTTTTCCCATTTCAGCCTTAATGCTTATTTAGGTAGATAACATCTTAACTAATGCAAGAGCCAAAGCAAGAACTCTGCTAAACATTACACACGTCTTTCAAACACAAACATATTATATTTTTCACCTTGAAAATCTTTGGCTTGAATAGGGAAAACATGCGCTAGATGTTTGGCAAATGCTCAAGTGCCCTTTAATCAGATTCATTCAGATTGATGTTGGTGAGGCCACAAGAACATTTTGTAACTCAGACAATAAATACAGATTCTAGCAGGGTTGTGACCTTTCACTATGAGCATTGTCCTAAAGAAAAAAGGAAACTAGAATGCAGCCTATTTTAGTAAGAGGTGTAAATATATATTCAGGGTATGAGCCAGGGAAGGGCTACGGCACATACCTGTAGAATTATACATGTAGCGCACCCTTGGGTGAAGCTTTTGCTGTGTATTAAGGCTGTGTGTGACCAGGCTAAAACTGCTTGTAGTGTGCCCCGGACCCCCAGTGTACCCGTACAACTCCCTGCAACTCCCGGTACCTGGTGTAGATCAATGCAGCAGGATATTCAGCCAGACAGTTTCTTTGCAGTAAACTATAACTTGTTTATTAACAGAGAACAGTGGCAAGGTCGTAGTTCACAAGCACTTTGATGTTCAACGTAATCATAGAGTTGCTTCAAACAGTAGTATTCCCTCCAGGGGGTACAAGGTACATCAGACGGGCTAATATTCAATAGATATCAAAGTTACAGCAACAATAGACTTGGGGAATAGTTACCACTCTCACTTCGCTCTGGTGAAGCACTAAGGCATGGGTTTCTCAGCCTGGGGTCTTGTATCTTGGCACCGGACTTGATCCTCACCTCACCCACTGTATTCAGCCTGGGGTCTTGGTACCCTTTTCTTTCCTCAACTCACCCACTGTAGTCCCTGCTCTAGTGGTTCAAGTACCACGGGGTCCTAACCCCACTATTTCTCCTCGTTGGAGCCACATCTGCTCACTAGCTACCCTGTGCTGACTCTCACTCCTAGAACAACCATTACTGTATTACTTTCACTATCTTACACTTAACTAACTTTCCCATCAGACCTGGACCTGTAGTACCTCTCAGTGAGGCAAAGTCCCAGGATAGACCCAGACCACATGGTGCAAAACCCCTTTTATACTGACAAACAGTGCCATCTAGTGGACAAACTAGGACATAGCTGCCTGAGTTAACTAAAGGATCCTTAGGTGTCCAAATACTAAAGGGGAACTGCCTGCGTAATTTAACCCAAATCTCAGGGTCCCTACACTCACATACAGCTGTAATGATGAACGACACATGATTTAAGAGTCATAAATCTCCACACTGAGAACTCCTTAGTCACAACTCCATATTAGTTAAATGGGTTGTTCATCATTAAGTTAACATTTAGTATGATGTAGGGAGACAATTTGTATTTGGTTTTAATTTTATATTATATGTGTTTTTTGAGTTATTTAGCTTTGTATTCAGCAGCTATACAGTTTGCAATGTCAGCCATCTTGTTGCTATGGTACAAATTCCCCTAGCAACCATGCACTGATTTGAATAAGAGACTGGAATATGAATAGGAGAGGCCTGAATAGGAAGATGTAATAAAAAGTAGTAATAAAAAGTAGCAATTACAATATATTTGTAGACTTATAGAACATTTGTTTTCTAGATGGGGTTCAGTGACCCTCATTTGAAAGCTGGAAAGAGTCAGAATAAAAAGTAAATGATTAAAAAACTATAAAATAAATAAATAAATAAAGAAGACCAATTGAAAAGTTGCTTAGAATCAGCCATCCTATAACATACTAAAAGTTGATTTAAATGTGAACCACCCATTTAAGTTTCTATATATTTATCTAACTGACTTGCTTGTAGGTAAGCAGCGTCTCCTTTCGAGAAGAATTACAGATCATTAACTATATATATGTAATGTATATACCCATTGGCCATCTAAACTTAAATCAACACTGTAGTGACTGTACATCAAATAAGAAAATGTCAGTAGAATTAGAGTAGGGTTATATATCCCTTAGGGCCAGGGCAAACGCTGCAATTTCAGGAGATTAGTTGCCCAGCGATAAATCGCTTCTTCTTCGGGCGACTAATCTCCCCAAACTGCCTTCCCGTCGGCTAGAATGTAAATCGGCATGCGGGTTGGCAGTCGGATCACTTCAGCTTTCCGAAGTCGCCTGAAGTTTCTCGAGAGGCAACTTTGGGAGACTTCTGAAAACAAAGCGCTCCCAGTGCCTAGAATCGAAATCCCCGGCGGGAAGGCAGTTCGGGGAGATTAATCTCCTGAAATAGCAGCGTGTGCCCATACCCTTATGCAAAGGCTGTCAGTACATTTTGGGAGTGATTTATGTCTTTATTTGTGTAATTTTAGCTTTCCAGACTAATCATTAGTAACATCAGGCTACACCCCTTTCCTCTAGGCCATGTCACTAATTGGTTCTGTGACTAAAGGATTATTGCATGAGACTTCAAGTAATACACCCGGACTTTATAAAGGAGGATTAAGAGGTTTAGAAACAGTAGAAAAGGAATTACAATCTTCAGATGCAAATTGTCACGTTTTTTCCCCATAATTCAATACTTTTTCCCCAGAATTTTATTGTTATTGCCGAGTGCCACTATTGTGCCTGATTGGAGGTGCTAATTAAAATGCCCATCTTTATCATTAACATTCCTAACAATTGTGGAGCAAGAGGATATGTTTGCATACCTCCCAACTGTTCCATTTTTTGCTGGACAGTCCCGATTTTGAAAGCTCAGCCCGCAGTCCCTGATTGTTACTGAAATGCCCCGACTTTCTCTTTTATCTCCAGCAATGAACAGCCAGAAAAAGATCAAATGTTTTTAAAACGTAATTAAATAAGAGGCTTTTGGCCCAGAATACTCAGCACTTGCAATTCCAAATATTTGTAACAATTTAAGATAAGCAAAGAAACAATTGTACCTATTTCAGATAAGCAGGTCTCTTGGGGAAACTGTGACTTGCAGCTTAAAGGGCAATTCATCTTTATAAGCAAAACTGTAATAACACATAAAACCTGACCCTAAAAACCACAGAACTGTGTTCAAACTTTCCATAAACTTCCAAATTTTGTAAAATGGCCATGGTAATTAGTGGGTGTGGCCACAAAATGTGTGTGGTCAAAAAATTCCACCACGCTACACACAGAGAATATTTTTGTCCCTCTTTCTATTTTCAAAATGTTGGGAGGTATGTCCCACACAAACATATGCAGGTATGGGATCTGTTATCCACAATGCTTGGGACCTGGGGCTTTCCAGATAAGGGATCTTTCTTTAATTTGGATCACCATAAAAAAAAACAAAAAAACATTTAAACATTAAATTAACACAATAGAATGTTTTTGCCTCCAGTAAGGATTAATTACCGAATATCTTAGTTGGGTAATTTTTTTATTATTATTATTACAGAGAAACAGGAAATCATTTTTAAAAATCTGAATTATTTCCTTAAAAAGAAGCCTATGGGAGATGGCCATCACATAATTCAGAGCTTTCTGGATAACGGGTTTCTAGATAATGAATCCCATAAATGACAATTGTTTAAAAATAGGAATAAGCGTAAATCTACGCGGCCTAACAAATATTAGAGCAATTGGGAACCTACCCAAGATCTGAAACACAAGTCTGAGGACTTATAAAGTTAAATAGAAAAGGAAAAGGAAAATTAAAACCCCACGAATCTGTCTCATGACTTTAAAGTGGGTTTGGCTTGTGAGTGCGAGTACATGAGATGGTATTATTTACTGATGAGAGTGTTTGCTCCGGGGCCAAGCAGCGGCACGCAGTGCTTACTTTGCACATAGACAGGAAGTCTGATTCTATAAACAGAAACAAGTTCTCCCACAATGTGCCAACGTTTGTAACCCTTGTCGCTCTGCAGCGTCCGTGCATTAACCCATTCCATTCCACACGCTGCATAATGGAATAGCACTTCATCCTGAACCCTTAGTTGTGGCTGTGCTCGGCGTAGCAGCCCTCAGAAGCAGCACAAGACGTTTGGGACTCTTGCTGACTTGTCAGGGCCCCTTTACCTTGTGAAAAGGTTATACATATATAAAAGCAGCATTCACCCATTAGTCATTTTGCTTTCATATCTAGGATATATTATATAACTGACCCCCTAACTGACCTTCAGACTGGGCCCCCTTAGCTCATAACAAAGTTACAGATATATAGAAACATTGGGGTGTCACCCTGCTATAGTTCCAGGGGTACCCAGGGTACAAATAAGCACTCACCCCAAATCTCCCCCTAACTGACCTTCAGACTGGGCTCCCTTAGCTCATAACAAGGTTACAGATATATAGAAACATTGGGGTAACAGTCACCCTGCTATAGTTCCTGGGGTACCCAGGGTACAAATAAGCACTCACCCCAAATCTCCCCCTAACTGGCCTTCAGACTGGGCCCCCTTAGCTCATAACAAGGTTACAGATATATAGAAACATTGGGGTAACAGTCACCCTGCTATAGTTCCTGGGGTACCCAGGGTACAAATAAGCACTCACCCCAAATCTCCCCCTAACTGACCTTCAGACTGGGCCCCCTTAGCTCATAACAAGGTTACAGATATATAGAAACATTGGGGTAACAGTCACCCTGCTATAGTTCCTGGGGTACCCAGGGTACAAATAAGCACTCACCCCAAATCTCCCCCTAACTGGCCTTCAGACTGGGCCCCCTTAGCTCATAACAAGGTTACAGATATATAGAAACATTGGGGTAACAGTCACCCTGATATAGTTCCCAAATCTCCCCCTAACTGGCTTTCAGGCTGGGTCCGTAGACCCTGGAATTTCAAGCTCAAAGAAGACCAACGAGTCCCACACATGGCCAGTTAATATGTATATTAGAGTAACTCTGTGACACACAATCTGGTCCTGTAGGTGCAGCTCCGGCCCATTGTTACCCTGACCCTGTATAAACATTACATTTATCTGCAGCACAAATCTGACATAGTGAAGTCGTCTGTAACTCACACCCGGTTCCCTTAATATAAATGCCTTCCTTCATTCCACGTGTAAAACCCCATGTATTTACAGGCATGTCTGACAGCTGTCGGGCAGGTAATGACCAGGTACCAGTCAAACTTCAGAGGCCAATGAAAGCGCAAGATCTGCTCCCACTGATCTGCAAACAAAGTATACATTAATAATCACAATTGTTCTGTCACTTTAAATGAGTGGGTTTCTGTTGGTGCAGGGAGTGTCTATGGCCGGCAGAGACTTTATTTATCTACCCTAAAACTAATGCCTAGCTCTTTATTATGTCTCGCTGACCATTATATCCAGTGGGCTCCATGCTGGAAGCAAAGGCAGGTTCCTCAATAGGAATCAGGCTCTTCTCCACTTAAAGGAACAGTAATACCAAAACATTAAAGTGTTTTAAAGGAATGATAATATAATGTAGTGTTGCCCTGCACTTGTACAACTGGCATGTTTGCTTCAGAAAGACTACTATAGTTTAACAAGCTGCTGTGTAGCCATGGGGCAGCCATTCAAGCACAGGATACACAGTAGATAACAGATAAGTACTACTATAGTTTATATAAACAAGCTGCTGTGTAGCCATGGGGGCAGCCATTCAAGCACAGGATACACAGTAGATAACAGATAAGTACTACTATAGTTTATATAAACAAGCTGGTGTGTAGCCATGGGGCAGCCATTCAAGCACAGGATACACAGTAGATAACAGATAAGTACTACTATAGTTTATATAAACAAGCTGCTGTGTAGTCATGGAGTCAGCCATTCAAGCACAGGATACACAGTAGATAACAGATAAGTACTACTATAGTTTATATAAACAAGCTGCTGTGTAGCCATGGGGGCAGCCATTCAAGCACAGGATACACAGTAGATAACAGATAAGTACTACTATAGTTTATATAAACAAGCTGCTGTGTAGTCATGGAGTCAGCCATTTAAGCACAGGATACACAGTAGATAACAGATAAGTACTACTATAGTTTATATAAACAAGCTGCTGTGTAGCCATGGGGCAGCCATTCAAGCACAGGATACACAGTAGATAACAGATAAGTACTACTATAGTTTATATAAACAAGCTGCTGTGTAGCCATGGGGGCAGCCATTCAAGCACAGGATACACAGTAGATAACAGATAAGTACTACTATAGTTTATATAAACAAGCTGCTGTGTAGCCACGCATAGATTTGGTTTCCTCAGGGTGTCAGAAGTATTACTGTGATGGGAATGGGATTGAAGAATTGTGGCAAGTCCTCCTGTGGCCATTCATTATGTATCATTAATACAAATAGGGCAGGGGCAGGTATACAATCATTGTGTATTTAAAATAATAATAATAACATAAATAGTGCTATATTCTTGTATTCAATATCTTGGGGAAGATACATTGGTGCCCCCAATCCCGACTCCTAACATGTACATCATTTATATACACAGGTAACACAAGTTGTGCCCATAGTGCTGCGCCATAAATCCACTTCAGCAACTGCCAGCCAGGGATTCAATTTATGACCCCATATACAGTATATATATTTATATAAAGAGGCATGATTCTTTGAAACTCAAAATTACAAAAATAAAAACTGCCGCTTTCCTGTGACAAACATACGAGTCATAACGTTACTTTGAAAGACACTGAAGGGACCTCTAGTGGCTGTTTTGGAAATTTTGCTTTTAAATATTAAAGGGACAGTTAAAGGGGTTGTTCACCTTTCAACTAACTTTTAGTATGATGTAGAGAGTGATATTCTAAGACAATTTGCAATTGGTTTTCATTTTTTATTATTTGTGGTTTTTGAGTTATTTAGCTTTTTATTTAGCAGCTCTCCAGTTTGTAATTTCAGCCATCTGGTTGCTAGGGTCCAAATTCCCCTAACAAACTCCTACATGGGAAGCTCCTCTGACAACTTCAAATGCCTGGGGTCATACAGATTCTAAACCTTTATGCAGGTGCAGTAAGTTCATTCATAAAATGTGCCATTTCTACCCATATTTGCTTTCAGGTTTAGTTCTCCTTTATTAGTATGGTTTGCTGTAACTCACCTTTGAGTTAACTTTTAGTATGTTATAGAAAGGCTAATTCTAAGCAACTTTTCTGTTGCTCTTCATATTTATACATTTTTGTAATAATTTGCCTTTTTCTTCTGACTCTTTCCAACTTTCAAATGGGGTCACTGACCCCATCTAAAAACAAATACTCTGTAAGGCTACAAATGTATTGTTATTGTTACTTTTTATTACTCATCTTTCTATCCATGTCCTTTCCTATTGATATTCCAGTCTCTCATTCACTCAATGCATGGTTGCTAGGGTAATATGGACTTTGGCAACCAGATTGCTGAAATTTAAACTGGAGAGCTGCTAAATAAAAAGCTAAATAACTCAAAAATCACAAATAATAAAAAATAAAAACCAATTGCAAATTGTCTCAGAATATCACTCTCTACATCATACTAACAGTTAATTTAAAGGTGAACAACCCCATGAAAGGGACAGTAAGCAAACCATCAGTAGATTTAAGGGACAGATTTATCAAGGGTTGAATTTAGAGGTGATGGGAGTTTTTTTAAACTCGTGTCAACTCAAATTTAGAATAATAAAAGACCAACCGAAATTTCTAAAAAAAAAAAATCACATTTTTTAAATTCAGGTGAATAGGCTGTATTTGATCGACTCAAGTATTGATCGATTCATTCAAAGTATTTTCAAAAAAACTTTTTTTTCCACCAAATGACTCCAGATAGGTTCTAGGAGGTCCCCCATAGGCTAAAACAGCAATTCGGCAGATTTTAGATGGTGAATAGTCAAAGTCGAAGTTTTAAAGAGACAGTATATAAATTTCGATATTCTAATTTTTTTTTAAATTTGAATCGAATTTGGACTATTACTTGGTTGAAATACACTAAAATTAGCTCGGAATTCAAATTTAAAAATGTGATTTTTCAATTCGACCCTTGATAAATCGACCCCTAAATGTTTTTTCAGTCTTTTTTTTCTTGATTAAACCACAATTTTTCCATTGCTCCACTGAGAGATACTGACATAGAAATTTAAGACAAAAGTCACTTTTCCAACCAATTTGGTCCCTGGAGGGGGGGGGGGTAGTTTATTAGAATCTGCATGTTTGGTCCCACTGATATGAATAAAAACAAATATGGAGATCAATAAGTCTTATACAGAGAAACAACGTGTTTACAAACCCTGTATAGAATGAAGTATAATGTTCCATCAGAGACAAACTATTACTCCTAAAGGGGTGGTTCACCTTTAGGTTTACTTTTAGTATGTTGCTAATACTAAGCAACTTTTCAATTGGTCTTTATTATTTATAGTTTTTGAATTATTTGTACTCTTCGTTTCTTCATAGTTGTGCTTTTTGAGTTATTTAGTTTTTTATTCAGCAGCTCTCCAGTTTGTAATTTTGGCAATCTGGTTGCTAGGGTCCAAATTCCCCTAGCAACCATGCATTGATTTGAATAAGAGACTGGAATATGAATAGGAGAGGCCTGAATAGAAAGATGAGTAATAAAAAGTAGCAATAACAATACATTTGTAGCCTTACAGAGCATTTGTTTTTAGATGGGGTCAGTGACCCCCATTTGAAAGCTGGAAAGAGTCAGAAGAAAAACTCAAAATCATTAGAAAACTATAAAAAATAAGTAATGAAGACCAATTCTAAAGTTGTTTAGAATTAGCCATTCTATAGCATACTAAGGGGCAAATTCACTAACCGGCGAAAATCTGCCAGCGCTGGCTTCGTGTACATTGCAACACTTCGCCAGACGTAAATTCGTCTGGATAACGCTTATTCACGAAGATCCGAAGTTGTGTACAGGGTAATGTATGCTGGTGAAGTTGCGTAAGTGAAAATACAATCAGCAGTTCCAAGTTGCGCTACCGTTGCCTAATTTGCATACTGCGGGAAGTTAAAGTTAAATGGACGTATATGTTGCAGCAAATACATTACATTACACAAGTCCAGGAAACCTTAATAAATAGGTTGCCCACTGTATAGTTTATGTGCCATATGTTAGCAAATGTAGGGGGGAAGGAGGTTAATCCAAAAAAAAAAATGTCAATGTTTTTCAGTCTATCTCCCTGTAAAAAGGAAAAAGACACCAGCGTTTTTTGGGACTTCGAAAAATTTCCAACTTTTTTTTGAGGAAGTCCTATCTACTCTATTGTACTTCGCCTGGTCTGAGGTGGCGAAGGCAAGTCTGGCGCAAGAGGTAACGTTCAGTAAAATCAAAAATTTTTTAGTAACGCTCTTTCGCCAGAGCGATCATTCCCTTGCCATTAGAATGCAAAAGTGCGTCAGAGTCTATCTCCTTGGCAAAATTACGACCGTTAGTAAATCAATGAAGTCCCGAAATGACATCACGCTGGCGAATTTTCGCCAGTGATTGCCACTTCGCCCTTTAGTAAATTTCCCCCTAAAAGTTAACTTAAAGGTGAACCACCTCTTTAAAGGGGAACTAAATCCTTTTTTCATTTGTACCGTTGTCACCCCTTCCTCCACCCCAACTGCTTCACTCCGACTGTCTATTCCCCCCAACCCAGGGAACCACAATGAAGTGGCCGAATGTTAGTGCCATGTCTGCCGTTTGGAATCTGCTATTGGGGGCAACTGGTGGATAGGATATTAAAAATAATTATCCTTCATTTATTCTGCAGCAAAGTTTAAAGGGATACTGTCATGGAAAAACATGTTTTTTTCCCAAAACACATCAGTTAATAGGGCTACTCCAGCAGAATTCTGAACTGAAATCCGTTTCTCAAAAGAGCAAACAGATTTTTTTATATTCAATTTTGAAATCTGACATGGGGCTAGACATATTGTCAGTTTCCCAGCAGCCCCAAGTCATGTGACTTGTGCCAGCACTTTAGGATGGAATTACTTTCTGGCAGGCTGTTATTTCTCCAACTTAATGTAACTGAATCAGTCTCAGTGGGACTTGGTTTTTACTATTGAGTGCTGTTCTTAGATCTACCAGGGAGCTGTTATCTTGTGTTAGGGAGCTGTTATCTGGTTACCTTCCCATTGTTCTTTTATTTTGTTAGGCCGCTGGGTGGGGGGAAGGGAGGGGATGATCACTTCAACTTGCAGTACAGCAGTAAAGAGTGATTGAAGTTTATCAGAGCACAAGTCACATGACTTGGGGCAGCTGGGAAATTGACAATATGTCTAGCCCCATGTCAGATTTCAAAATTGAATATAAAAAAATCTGTTTGCGCTTTTGAGAAATGGATTTCAGTGCTGAATTCTGCTGGAGCAGCACTATTAACTGATGCATTTTGAAAGAAACAAAAAACATGTTTTCCCATGACAGTATCCCTTTAATGATAAAATCTGCATGTCATACACAGAATACAAATAGCCGCTGCACAAACTGGTACTGGGGGGTAACAAGAGAACTTCAGAGGTGTTTTTGGATTTTTCATTTGTATTCTTAATATTTTTGACCGCTTTATTGTTAATTAAGGAGTAAGATTATGGCCGAGGAAGAGGAGCCAATGAAGGTAAGTTATTATAAACACATGGCTTTGGCAGGTACAGCCTTTTATATGGGCATCACTGGTCTAAGGCTTAAAGTGTTGGGAAACCTGCTTGTCCAACAGTTTATTCCCAAGCCAAGTTTGTCCTCTCTTTGCTGCCGTACCAGCCTCTGCTTATGGGGATTCTATTAGATGCTGAAACATTGGATTTACTTCCATCAATGAGGTTCCATCAGAAGCATTTACACTCCCCCTGTATTTACTCCGCTGCTTATAAAATACACCTGTCAGAATTCTGTATGGGGGAAATTTACTAATGTGCGAAAATTCGCCAGCGACGGCTTCGCAGCCATCGCTACAGTTCGCCAGATGAAAATTCGCTCAGACAACGCTAATTATTAAATGCGAAGTTGCGTCCTGGTGCCGAACGATGGCGAATTTTCGCTAGCGTTACTTCTGCAATCAAAGCGAAGATGCGCTAGCGTTCAATTCTGCCTTGCACAACTTCGTTAGAGGTTTTTGCTCAGGCTAATTTGCATAGGGCGCAAAATTTAAAGTTGAATGGACTTATATGTTGCAGCAAATACATTAGATTACACAAGTCCAGGGAACCTTAATAAAATAAAATAGAGTTGTTATATTGCCCTACACATGAGCCCACTGTATAGTTTAAGTTCCATATGTTAGAAAATGGAGGGGGGAAACCGGTTACCCAAGAAAAAATTAAGGACTTTTGCAGCCTATCACTCTGAAAAAAGGAAAAGACACCAGTGTTTTTTGGGATTTAAGGTGGCCATACACGGGCCGATAAAAGCTGCCGACAGACCGTGTCGGCAGCTTATTGGCCCGTGTATGGGGCCCCCGACGGGCTTCGGCCAGATCTCGATCGGATGGGACAAAAAATCCCGCCGGATCGCGGCCGCATCTATTCGTTGATGTGGTCCCGCGATCCGACCGACCATTACTATTCGTTAGGATCCGATCGTTGGGCCCTAGGGCCCACGATGGGATCAGCCCGATATTGCCCACCTCAAGGTGGGAATATCGGGGAGAGATCCGCTCATTTGGCGACATCGCCAAACGAGCGGATCTTTCCGTGTATGGCCACCTTTAGAAACTTTTTCCACTAAAAATATGATGTAAGTAACAGAAGATTGAGGAAGATCTATGCACTCCAATGTACTTCTCCTGGTCTGAGCTGGCGAAGGCAAGTCTGGCGAAAGACGAAACATTCAGTAAAATCCGCATCTTAGTGAATTTGCGGAGTAACATCCATTCGCCAGAGCGAAAATTCACCTGATGATAGAGTGCAAATGAGCGCTAGCGTCTGTCTCTTTCACTAGCGAAGTTACGCCTGCGCCTGTTAGTAAATCGCAAAGTGCCTAAAAACGGTAACGCTGGCAAATAGTCGCCATTGTTAGTCACTTTGGCCTGTAGTAAATCTGCCCCTATGTGCTTGACGCTATTGTGCTTAGTCCTGTAGCCACTAGATGGAGCTGTAGAGCTGTCAATTTGACTCTATTCAGATTTCTAAATTCTTTTTTACTTTGAACTTGACTGTGGAATTGTTGTTGCTGTCCTCTGTGTGTCGCTTTAGCTCGGAGTCATATTGACAGTGAAGTTTTAGCCACTTCACTCAGGCCACACATTACCTGTGGCAAAAAAAGCTGAATCTTGCCTTTTTAACAAAAAAAAATTGACTTTCTTTTAGTGCAGAAAGTGCAGTTTCACTCTCAGTATTAATAAAGGCCCCCCAGAACTGGAACAATGTGGCATCTGGTCTCCTGCCTCAGATTTCGATTTTTTACTTTTTACCCAACTGTCCTGTTTTACATGGGACAGTCCCGATTTTGACAGCTTAACCCGCAGTCCCGGATTGTTACTGAAACGTCACGACTTTCTCTTTGATCTCCTGCACTGAACAGCCAGAAAAAGATACAATGTTTCTAAAACTTAATTAACATTTGGCAGAGAGCCCAGAATACGTGGCAGCTGCACTTAGATTCTTTGTAACAATTTAAGATAAGCAAAGAAACAACTGTAACAATTTAAGATCAGCAGAAAACTGGGACTTGCAGTTTAAAGGGCAATTCACCTTCATTACAAAACTGGAATAACACATAAAAACCACAGAAATGTGCTGAAACTAGGGATGCACTTAATCCAGGATTCAGTTCGGGATTTGGCCTTTTTCAGCAGGATTCAGATTCGGCTGAATCCTTCTGCCTGGCCGAACCAATCTGAATCCTAATTTGTATATGCAAATTAGGGTCAGGAGGGAAATCGCATGACTTTTTGTCACAAAACAAGGAACTAAATATTTTTCCCCTTCCCAAACCTAATTTGTATATGCAAATTAGGATTTGGATTTGGTTCCATATTCAGCCATATCTTTTGCAAAGTGGATTCGGTGCATCCCTAGTTCAAACTTTCATAATCTGAAAAATGAACATTAGAGGGTTTGGCCACAAAATGGGCGTTTGTCAAGAAATTTCTCGCCTTTCTATTAAAGGATAAGTAAACCTATAAAATAAGTGAATGTAAAATTGATGAGAGTGCTATTGTAAGAACATTTGTCATTTACATTCATTATTTATTTTCTTTTTATTCCAAGTTATTAAGGGATACATGTGCTGTTAATATGAATGAATTTTGTTACAACAGCACCACCTGCTGGTCAGTTTCCCACCAGTCTGACCACCAAGTAGTCAAGGAAATTGTCAGGAGAAAGAAAGAGAGGCTGCTCTGATGTTCTTCTGCTTAGGAAAAGAATTAGAAACCTTTCTCAGATCTTTCCTAAGTAGAAGAACATCAGAGCAGCCTCTTTCTTTCTCCTGACAACTTCCTTGACTACTTGGTGGTCAGACTGGTGGGAAACTGACCAGCAGGTGGCGCTGTTGTAACAAAATTCATTCATATTAACAGTACATGTATCTATTAATATCTTGGAATAAAAAGAAAATAAATAATGAATATAAATAACAAAAGTTCTTACAATAGCACCCTCATTAATTTTACATTTACTTATCTTATAGGTTTACTTATCCTTTAACTCCTCTATGATAGGGCTGGTCTATGATACAGTATATACAGACTATAAGCCATAACTTCTCTGCTCCCCTTTACCCACAAATGATAATGTATCTTAGTCTGGGAGACTCCTGGGTGTTTATGTCGAGATACTGTATATAAAGGCCACACAAATTTCCTCTTATACTTATCCGGTATAACATTACTGATACAAACATTGCACTTTTTTAATGCAATTGATTTGGACTGGCCCACAGGCTGTGTTGGTAGGGGGAGAAGTGACGGCTCTAAAAGGCTTTAATGAAATTCATGTAAATAAAAATAGGTTCCAGCAGGAAAACAGAAAGTACTTCTAATATCTATTATATTATTGTTAGTGACGTCATGGCCCAGGAAGCAAAAAGCACAAGACAGGAGAAAGGGAAGAACATGACCACTACCAGATCTCCTACTTTTTTTTTATTTTTTAGATCTTCTACTTTTCATTGGGTTTCTTGCTACCTGCTGTTGGAGCTACAAATATTTTCAGTTAGCCAGCCATGTACTACTATTATACTACTATCAACCATATACTTGGTCTTTATACTAATACCTGCCATCTAATTGGTCTTTATAATATTAATCATCTACTTGGTCTTTATACTACTGCCTACCATATACTTGGTCTTTATACTAATACCTACCATCTAATTGGTCTTTATACTTCTACCTACCATCTAATTGGTCTTTATACTACTACCTACCATCTAATTGGTCTTTATACTTCTACCTACCATCTAATTGGTCTTTATACTACTACCTACCATCTAATTGGTCTTTATACTTCTACCTACCATCTAATTGGTCTTTATACTACTACCTACCATCTAATTGGTCTCTATACTTCTACCTACCATCTAATTGGTCTTTATTCTTCTACCTACCATCTAATTGGTCTTTATACTTCTACCTACCATCTATTTGGTCTTTATACTTCTACCTACCATCTAATTGGTCTTTATAATTCTACCTACCATCTAATTGGTCTTTATAATTCTACCTACCATCTAATTGGTCTTTATAATTCTACCTACCATCTAATTGGTCTTTATAATTCTACCTACCATCTAATTGGTCTTTATAATATTAAACATCTACTTGGTCTTTATACTTCTACCTACCATCTAATTGGTCTTTATACTTCTACCTACCATCTAATTGGTCTTTATAATATTAAACATCTACTTGGTCTTTATACTTCTACCTACCATCTACTTGCCAGAGGACTAATGTGACACATGCCAAAGCCACTGTGTCACATTGCTTTTGAAAGCAAAAGATATATTTGAGCAGGTTTTCTACTTACCTGTCCATTGGGTCCTTAAACAATGTTCCATCCTCTAGGAGGTTGTTGGTTATTTTGTAAAGTAATTTAAGGTAGATAAAATAAAATAATATCTAGAGAGCAGTGCCCTCCAATTCTACTTCCTGGGAGCAGAATAGTAAAGAACTGATGGGGAAGGGTTAATGCAGGGGCGGGGAGGACCGGACCATCTTCAGATTTACCTTTTGAAGCCATTCTGCCTCCTGGAGGGACGTGTACATTAACCCATCTGTCCCTGTGCTGCCTTGGGACTCCTAGAGACACCCCTTTATGGTAAATGATGATGATGCTGAGAGTTGTCCTTGGATTTGCTGATTACATGTCCTTGGATTTGTTTGGTCAATAAGAGAGAAAAGCAATGATGGGAGCCAGGAACAAAGACAGGAATAAATTACGGGTCACTTTGTTTAAATGTTACCTGTAGAATTTGGAACTCAAGATACCAGCAGACTTCTGGACCAGATTCACTTAATTTATTAAGGGAATTCTTGTCCGTATAAGTGCTCTTGTGGCCCATATCATGGCTGTGTAGATGGAGAACACTTTGTGATATATTAGAGATAAATTGATTCAAATGCTTAAATACGGAGTATGAGATATAGTCCTGGCTCTTAGTGAAGGTTCTGATTGGCAGTTTCAGCAGTGGAATCACTGAAATATATAGTTACATAGTTACGTTGGGTTGAAAAAAGACCAAAGTCCATCAAGTTCAACCCCTCCAAATGAATCCCAGTGTCCATACAGACACACACTCACACCGACCCCTACATACAGTCACTAAAACTATATTGGGGATGCACCGAATCTGCTATTTGGGATTCAGCCAAATCCCCAAATCCTTTGTGAAAGATTTGGTGGATTACCGACCCCTAATTATATGTAAATTAGGATCGGGAAAGGAAAAAGTAGTAAAAATGGTTACGTCCTTGTTTTGTGACGATTTCGCTTCCAGACCCTAATTTACATATGCAAATTAGGATTCAGATTTTTTTCAGCCAGGCACAAGGATTTGGCCGAATCCGAATCCTGCTGAAAAAGGCCAAATCCTGTCTGAATCCCGAATGCTGGATTCAGTGTATCCCTAAACTACCTATAGCAATATCTATATTAATTGTAGGTTTTAGTATAGCCTTGGATATTATGTTTGTCCAAGATTTCATCCAAGCCCCTCTTAAATGCATTAACAGAATCAGCCATCACATCATCAGCCGGCACACACAGGGGCCCCTCATGTCTAAAACCAGCTTTACTTCTTCTTTAAAGTTCTCTTTTACATTTGCAATATTGGAATAAAAGTGAAGGACCTCTGTTCTTTTTACTGTATCCGGACTCTAGAAGAATACTCCTATTGTAAAATAAGTAGATATGAGATTATACAGGGGATTTCTGCTATAGAAACAAGTTGTATGTTGAATATTGTTATTGTGTTGCACATCCCAAGCCTTGTTGCACTAATACTTGCCTGTGATAAGGGAACCAGAAATAATACAAGTTTGTAGGGGGGAGAAAATAAAAAATAGAGGAAAGAAAAAATAGTAGATGCAAAAACTGGAAAGAATGATGAGGAACGAGGAGAAGAGAAATAGATTAAAGGACACGGAAACTCCATGAAGATTTTTAACAAGAAGCTCTCGCCAGTTTTCTCAATTTCCCCGTTGCATTATAATAGACTTAGAAATGTCACCAAGGTGTATGATATCAATTTCTTATAATTCTTCAGTCTCTGAAGACTGGGCACAGAAAATCCAAAAAGTGCGCATTCTTAAACAAGAGTGGAGAGAATATTTCCCCCATGATGATCCCATCATATCAAGATTAGTGGGCGGAGTAGTGTTAGCGCAGAAGAACATTAGCGGGTCATCTTGCTGACCTTGTTGGGGACGATATGGCAGGACACATTAAAAAGCTGCAGGCGAGATATTTAATAAGATTGGCTAGAAAGTAAGATCTCTAGTGGGAAAAAACTTAGAAATTGCAAAAGTGGGTCATCTATTTAGAACAATTGTTGTATAAGTGGGTTTACTTGTCCTTTAAGGCCCTGGCTGCAGTAGTGTCATTGGGCCCCTTCTTTTCTATTTAAACACAATGGGGATCATTTATCAACTCTGGGGAAATTTGGCTTGGGAAGTAACCCATGGCAACCAATCAAACTGTTGCATTCATTGTTTTACCTGCAGCTGGCTGAAAAAAAGCCAGCCACTGATTGGTTGCTATGGGTTACTGCCCACAGGCAATTTTTCCCAGTGTTGATAAATGAGCCCAGAGGCAATTATATTGTTACTACTCCAGCAGTGCTGCCCTAAGAAGCCCAATCCATACAATATACACAGTTATTTTGCTGTTCTAACTGGACATCTTAAGCTGGCCGCACACGGACCTACGTCAGTGGTCATCTCACCCTCTCCAGACCGAGTTGGCAACTTATTGGCCTGTATATGGGGCCTTCAAGATGGTCTGCACCACTGATATCTGAAAGGTTGAAAAATCCTGTAGGGTGAACCCAGTGGGTTGATGAGGTCCTTGTAAGAATACCTGGTTGTCTAGTGGTGCAGGGACAACCGCCGTTTCCTCCTCCTTGCCCCCGATGTGCGAATGACACCCAATCGACGCTACTAGGTTTTGGAGCGAGCGTTGCATTTCACGTCATTGCGTTTGGCGTGAATTTCTAATATTTAATGGAATCTCGTCCAAATATTCTTTGCCCCATACAAGTCTATTTCCATAGTTCCTGGGTGCGATTTGTAGTTGTCTTGTTTGTTCCTGATCTTGCCTGTCCCTGGCCATTCCTAGTTTGCTGCCTGTCCTGACCGTTGCCCATTTATTGACCACTCTCTTGGATCC
Organism: Xenopus laevis; assembly: GCF_017654675.1. Classification (NCBI taxonomy): domain Eukaryota; kingdom Metazoa; phylum Chordata; class Amphibia; order Anura; family Pipidae; genus Xenopus; species Xenopus laevis. The sequence goes on from NC_054379.1 coordinate 158,226,409, forward strand.
TGTTACTGTTCTGTGATATTGGTGTTATTGACCCGGCCTGTGACCTCGACTACACTCTTGTCTCCTGATTTGAAACGGCTCTGCCTGATTGGTATTGATTTGGCCTGTCCTTGACCACGTTCCTTGTTCCCTGTTCTCTAGTCCATGTTTGGTTCCCTTGTCTGCCCAGAACTTCCCTCTTGGTCCTCTCACTATAAGACCTGGCGGCTTCTGAATAGCAGAGGGCTCCTCCCAAAGCGAAAGGCAGCGGTTATAGGCAGAAGGGTGAGCCGAGGCTGAGATCTTGGGGTTTGTGACAACATTCGTAACTGTCCTCTCCTGATGGACCTGCATAGGCCAACAATTTGATCACCCTGATTTGGCCCAGCAGTGGGTGTCCTAAGCAGGCAAAGATCTACTCATCTGCCAACTTTACCGAAAAAGCAGATCTACAATTTATGGGCAACTTTAATATTGATGGAGGCCTACAGATTCTTCTGCAAAATGCGGAGGAACGAATATTATTGTAGTACATGATAGCTTGTCTCATGGAAAGGAACTTCGCACTCCAGTCTAAAACATTTCAAATATTGTTGTTTCATTATCGAGCCTTTGTGCTAGGCCAACAACAATATAATACAATAAATCTAAGTTGCTAATAGGCACATGGTATGTAGGTGGGAAGAACACTTGTAAGTCACCCACACCCGGCCAGATATTAGACTCTCCCAGGCCTACGGGACTCATGCACAGGCCTCTTCCATTCATCCATACAGTGGGACACAATCGCCCCTTTCAGTTCCCCGTAAAACATACACATGAGCCTCCTGTGTTCAGCATTGATATATAAATAGTGTATTTTTATTCTTTTCTTACAAAACAGGAAAAAAAAACGATTGACTTGCGGTGTGGAACAATGTCTGATTGTTTGCTCTTAAGATTAGATACATAACATTAACGTGTTTATCCTTGTGATGAGAACATACAGAAGCAAGTTCAGTAACAAACACCTACTATTTAGTCATAAATTAGTATATTTAAAGGCAACATCTTTCTGGCCAAACTTCTCATACAGAACATGAAACAAAGCACCAAAATATATAATTTCTCAAAAAAAAAACAAAAAACAGATTGTTTTAATAAGTGTAACAGTTGCATCTTTATCAGAAATAATATCTGTAACAGGCGGGTTATCGGGAGTGCTGGGATCAGCCTATTTACTGTAGAAAAGTAGCAGCTCTGAAATTAACTTATTTCCATTACAAAGAAATACCACTTTTTAGAAACATGGTGAATACTTTTTTTGCTTTTGGTACTGGGTCAGGACCTCCCAAAAAAAACCTACAACCCCAGCAATCACTACAAATCCCAGAATCTGACAGTGGATGGAGGGTTGTTGTTGTTCATAAACAAATGTTGGAGTTTAATGGCAGGTGTAAATACTGAAGAAAATCTAAACTTGCACCTTCATCAGGGGAATAGTCTCATCAAAGTGTCCAATGTGAGGCTGGGGACCCATGGCCTTCCCCTGCCCTAAACCTATCCTTAGTCAACGTATAGTAAATATTCCATTCAAGACAAAATCTCTTCAGTGAATGGATCCTGGTCAAGCCAAAAAGGTTACTGAATACTAAACATGTTGGGCAGGAACTAGAGAAGGTTATCCAACAATTTCTGCAGCAGGAACGAGGGCCGGAAACAGTAACCACATGGCCCTTGGGATGATATTTTGTAAGTCTCTCCTCCATTGAACCAGTATGGGGTGCAGAGGGCCCTTATGCAGTTGTACTATGATTGTAGCTACTAGTGGTGCATGGGTCAACCCTAACCTGTACTCTCCCAACCCAAACCCAAGCCTGACGTGCCACAACTACTAATATCCCCATGCCCAGCCTGCCCACCACTGACATGACCGTAGAGGGTAAGTCCAGCAAGTTTTTTGGAGAAGGTCCTGGGCCCCCTACCTGGCCAAACAGTAAAAAGTTGGTCCAGATGCACTTAACATATATCTAAACCAGTGGATCCTGGGGGTTTCAGGCTTGCCTGGGCATGACTAGTAGCTATCCCCTGAAAACGAGGACCAATCTCAGTTGATTAGCACAGACCCAGGGATATTGGTAACACCATAATGAAAGAGTTGAATAACATGGCAATTATTGGGTATTTGGTCACTCCACTGGCGCTTAACATTTCATGACAAAAATGGTCTTTGCTCAAAGTACAAATGTTATTTGTACCAGTAGTTACACCAAGGACGTCTACTTGATCTTGCAACTTCAACAGCACTCTTCAATGGCCAACAAATAACAAACGTTACAGGTCATTCGTCCATGATTGATGCAGTATTTTCTCAAGGCGGGGCCTTCTTCTTTCACGATAGCCCTGTCTTCACGCAGATGACAAGATACAGTCACAACCTCATCCATGGAAACCATGTGGCAAACTGCAGCAATGCTTGTTGGTGCCTGGTATCACTGATGGCTTCAGGGGTCATTTACTGACCAGTGTCTACTCTTTTTGTAACTATGTGGAACATGTGATAACAGTTGTAAAGCTTGCACCAGGTCTAGCAACCCACAACAACCAATCAGATTTTTTGGTTTCACATGGGTGAGTGGAACATGCTACTTGCTGATTGGTTGTGGCAGTATGAAACCTAGAAATGATGACAAGCTGGCAATGGAAGATTTGCAAGATCCTTATGAAAAAGCACATACAGCAACCTAAACCCCCTACAATCTCAGTGTGGCCATATCACTAGGTGCAGATGAGGATATCCCAGGGACAACAAAACAAACAATTTTGTGCCAACTGTAGGTTAATGTCCAACATATGGTTCCACCATAAACATCCTAACCACAAATGCTTGCCTGTGAAGTTATAGCCTTTTAGGACCATCATGTGCCTTTGCCATATCCACCATGGGTCATTTGTATTATTTTGGCTTCTTTACATGAAAAGATTTCCCTTTGTGAGTAGTTCAGCCCAATACTTTCACTGCACGTGGTTGGTTCTCAGCTGAAATACAGATGGAGCAAACTTTATCTAGACATTTGTCTCACCATGTCTCAGAATGTCACTCCATCTCAACAGCTCAACATCACATGTTTTGCTTTGAAATGAATGCCATGTTGCACCGTGTCATCTTAAAATAAAGATGGCTCCATCTGTAGGAAACATTGTTTGTTCCTGTCTGCAAGAGCTGAGCTCTGCCCACAATACTGTAGTAGGGATGTTTTTTTAAAAACCATTAGGCTGAGTGTACACAGGCGATTTTCTTGAAGCTGGGACAGTGTAGGGCGGGCTCCCCAGAGATACCAGTTAACTATGGGGGAAATTGTGAACTCCAGGGACAATAACTGCAAATATGTCAATGTGAGTGATGCATGGGACACTTGCTCTTCTGGGATAAGCCTTGCGCCTTCATGGATGACCAACTGCAGATCTGCTCCTGAACAACAAGAGCCTCCAACACAAAGGTTTATAGTAGCACTAGAACCTCATGGGGGGTTCACACATGCCTACAAGCTACACCACTCATGGCTAAATAAGATAACTAAAGATGGCCTCACACCACCATATTCTGGAATATCCAACTGATAAGCCTACAGATTCATGGTCTACTGCCTCCTGGTGGGTTCACACATGTAGAGATGTAAAGATGGCCTCACACCACCATATTCTGGAATATCCAACCGACCAGCCTACAGATTCATGGTCTACTGCCTCCTGGTGGGTTCACACATGTAGAGATGTAAAGATGGCCTCACACCACCATATTCTGGAATATCCAAATGATCAGCCTACAGATTCATGGTCTACTGCCTCCTGGGAGGGTTCACACATGTAGAGATGTAAAGATGGCCTCACACCACCATATTCATGAATATCCAAATGATCAGCCTACAGATTCATGGTCTACTGCCTCCTGGGGGGTTCACACATGTAGAGATGTAAAGATGGCCTCACACCACCATATTCTGGAATATCCAACGGATCAGCCTATAGATGCATGGTCTACTGCCTCCTGGGGGGATTCACACATAGATGGTGAGATGGTTGGCCAGTAAGGCTGAAACTGACCAAATTGCCTGAACATTTCACTTTACATATGGTCGTCCTATATCCCCATCCCAAACTCTTGTAATGTCAGCCCTGTAGTTATTATGGGACGCACAGCGCTTGCCTTTGAGTTATTGTTGGTGTAAGTGCGGGACAACGAGCTGCTTCTCCATTGCCCATGTGTCAGACAGTCTAGCCAATCCTTGTAACCTAGACTTGCATCAACCCCAGCATACTAATAAATAACTCCATCTTGAAGCTGGCTTGAAAGTGAAAATTGATTTCTCTTTCCGAAACTGTTTCCCAAAAAGGGAAAAAAGAAAAAAAAAAACCAAGAGAAATAAAGACTGGCCTAGAACGGTCGTGAGACCTGATTGCACTGCCATTGGAAGGCAATAAGTTCTGTTCAGTCTACTCCAACGTTACAGCAGATCAGGGAGGTGGCTATACACAGAGTCTAATAGTTTTTGGCTAGCTTCTTGGCTCTTGACTCCGGCGATCTCAAACAGACGGTCCAGCCTGTCCTCTGCCTGCGGAATCTTCTCTAGAAGGTGAAATTCTTCAGGGCTTAGGATGTGAAGCATGTCGTCGAAGATTGGCTGCAAGTCACACGGGTCCAGTCGAACCTGGCGCAGAACTGTGTCTTTCTTTTCTGCGTGGAGAGAAATGATCGTGGTTATTTGGCCAGGGAGCCCGGGGGCTACTGTGTGACTTCTACAGGACTAGGACATTGGGAGAAGAAATGCTAAAAGCCCAAAATGCTGACACAGAACCTTTATTTCACTTTGCTGAGACCCGTGAGTGCTCCATTACCTACATTTAGGATATAGCTGCTCTATATGTCAGGAGGACTTACCAAAAATATTGACTACGCTAAAAAAACTAATTCCACCAAAAACCAAAAAAAAAAAAAAAAGCTTATGTGAAAGAGTTTACTAAAATTTACCTTAAATGGCTCCCATTGACTTCATCAGGAAAAGACTGAAGGTACAGGTATGGGACCTGTTTTCCAGAATGTATTATGGATAACGGGTCTTTCCTTAATTTGGATTTTCATGCCTTAAGTCTACTAGAAAATCGTGTAAACATGAAATAAACCCAATAGGCTGGTTTTGCTTCCAATAGGGATTAATTATATCTTAGTTGGGATCAAGTACCAGCTACTGTTTTATTATTACACAGAAAAAGGAAATCATTTTTAGAAATTTGGATTATTTGGATAAAATGGAGTCTATGGAGCTTTCTGGATAACAGGTTTCTGGATAACAGATGCTATACCTGGAGTTTCTGACAAATACCATTCAAGTCAATAATATCTGCTGGAGAAGTTTTCAGTCAAGTGGGGCTTTATAGGGGTGTTTCCCCTTTAAGATAACTTTAAGTACGTTATAGGACTGCCAATTCTACGCAACTTGGTCTTCTTTACTTATTTTTTAGGATTTTTAAATTATTTACCTTCTTTTTCTGACTCTTTCCAACTTTTAAATGGGGGTCACCAGCAGCTCTGAGGCAACAATTTTATTATTATTATTGTTTGTATTACTTGTTTTACTATTCATGCCTCACCTATTCATATACAGTACCAGTCTCTCAGCAAACCACTGGTTGCTAAGGAAATTTAAACCCTAGCAACCATAAATTCCAAATTGGAGAGTTGCTGAGTAAAAAGTGAAATAATTAAAAAAAAACACAAATCATAAAACATGAAGACCAATTGCAATTTGTCTTAGAATGTTACTCTCTACATCATTCTAAAGGTTAACTCAAATTAGTATTATTTATTAATACTATTCATGCCCAAATACAGTACCAGGCTCCCATTCAAACCACTGGTTGCTGAGTGGTTGCTAAGGTAATTTGAACCATAGCAACCAGAAATTCCGAAGTGGAAAGTTGCAGAGTATAATTAAAAAAAACACAACATAAAATCATATCATAAAAAATGAAGACCGATTGCAATTTGTGTTAGATTGTTACTCTCTACAGCATTCTAAAGGTTAACTCAAATTATTATTATTTATACAATTATTATTGTTTAGCGGTTGAGCTATGAGGATTTAGGTTCTCTGTGGCTGCTGGGGTCACTGACCCTATTAACCAGAGTGGCAGTAATAGATGATAAGTTAAACAAGAGAATCAATAAGATTGGCTGTTTGCTAATCACATGACAGGAAATCAAGACGCTAACCTCGAGCTCTGCTCATTGAGAATATTATGCTGGGAATAACAGTGTTTTTGATGCTGCACTAACAGTACTGCCCCTTGTATTGATGAAATAATAGTTGAATGGATGTTGGGGCCCTAATGAAGTGTTGGAACTCAGAGGGGGCTTGCAATAAAAACAATATGAAACCCCCTGGTTTAAAGAATTAGATTGCAAGCACATCAGAACAGTGAGTATCAGTTACCTTTGGTTATAAATGAGCCAGTTCTACTGAGTGCAGAGGAGCCGCTGGAAGTGGAGTCACATCGGAGAAGAGGCTCAGACTCATCTGCAAAAAATCCTTTGCTCTTGTCGAGGGGCGACGGTTCCACGGTTATGGGGTTGGAGTCGGGGGGCTTTGCGCTACCGTTTGGCACTGGTTGGTTGACATCCACTGGCAGGGTCAGTTTGTCTGTGTCCATCTGTCAGTTCATGGGAATAGAGAGAGAAAAGCGTTACTAAGGTCTATATAATGGAAAGTCTCGGTGTAGAGAAAATGAATCTGGTGCACATAGGGCACCTTTAATTTCAAAGGGAAACGGGGTGTGGCTGTGTGTGTGACAAATGCTTCAATCTATTACGTCTGTAAGTGTGTAGTGTTGATGGACATGAATAGAATACTATATAATACCACTATTAAAGGAGAAGGAAAGGTTAAAACTAAGTAAGCTTTATCAGAAAGGTCTATATAAATACACCAGTAAACCCTCAAAGTAATGCTGCTCTGAGTCCTCTGTCAAAAGAAACACCACATTTCTTTCCTTCTATTGTGTACTCATGGGCTTCTGTATCAGACTTCCTGTTTTCAGCTTAAACCTCCAGGGCTAGGGCTTGAGCATGCTCAGTTTGCTCCTCTCTCCCTCCTCCCCTCCCTGCTGTAATTTGAGCCCAGAGCTATAAGTGAGCAGGGAGAGACTCAGGCAGGAAGTGATGTCACACCAAGCTAATATGGCAGCTGCTATCCTAAACAAACAGAGCTTCTAGAGCTGTTTACTCAGTTATGGTAAAGCATTCTGCAGAATAAATATAATGTTATAGCTTGCACTAGTGTGGCTAATCTATTGACAATGAACTAATTTGGTAGCTTTCCTTCTCCTTTAAAGGTGAACTTAAACTTAGACTTTCAGTATGGTGTAGGCATTCGTGTTCTACTATCTATATTCAATTATTAGCCGTTCTACACTGCTTCTCATTAACTTGATGCTAACAAGGATGTCATGATTCCAGAATAGTGAGTACGGACTGTGGGCAAAATGAAGCCTGTACGTTATTTGCATCATGAGATGCAAGGAAGCCCAGGTGGCACTGCAGTAGCAGTAGCGCAGGTTGGTTTGTGAGCCTGGTGGTTAGTAACATAGAGGGGAGGGAGAGAGGACAGATTTAACTGTCAGTAGGATACTCACTGCAGCATTATATATAAATATGCCCAGGCACGGGTCACAGGCCATCCAATAGCTCATGAATATTAATCACTTCCCTTAATGACCAACAGCAATTAACCCTCTCCCCTTACTGGTGGTTCAGAGCAATAATTCACATGCACTGATACCTGTATTGAAAACATGAAATAACCTTGTTATTTGCCCATGGAAAAGTCTACACTCCCATTGAATTCCTCATTAAGAGCGATGGACTGTGGTTTCTCTTCTCATACCCCCGTGGATTAAGTTGCACTGGGAGGGAGAGTGTCCATAAATCATCACCTTGTGACACCCGTAGAATATAGAATGGGAAATTATTTATAAGTAAATGCGGTTTTTCTACTAATGTTCCTAACGGCACTCGCCCCTCTGAGCAGCAATGGGTTAATATTGTGCCCTCCCAGGAGCTAAACATGATGCATTTATATTTTATTGCAGAGAGCGCTGGGTCCCTGTCTCCATGTCCTGATTGTGATGCATCTGCTGCGCCGTGCCAGTGATTAGAGAGCGAGGGGAGCAATGCCTGGAAGAAGACGAGGAAGAGGAGCGCATGTAGAGACGGCGCATGTATTTATAGTTTCTCTGTGGTGTGACAGTTGCAGAGACGGCACATCAGTCGTGAGATGGATAACTCGAGTGCATCTGGAGATGAGGTCTGAATGTTAATATAGAGGTGCAGCTGACGGGGAGGGGGGATTAACTATTAATATACAATATCGCTCCGACTATCCTCCTGCTTGTTTTGTGCCTCAATACCTGTGCCACCCAAGATATCAGAGAGTGTCAGCTCCCAAGCCCACCCTTCCTTTCACATTCATCCCTTGACCAACGGCCAATAATCTCTTCCATAGTTTCCATTTCCTGCTCAGGAGAAGTCCCCTGTCACCTTCCTCCAATCCACCCCCACCCTAAATATTCCTGCAGTCTCACAGGGACACCTTATTGTCATTTGTAGCCCAAGCGAATAAACTGCCCTACATCTCATTTACATTTATTCTTATATAATCTACAGTCTGGTCATTTCCCTATGGGACCAGACTGTAAATTATATCCTTATAAACGGCGCGTTCTGACGTCAGAACGAGCCGTTTATAACAGGGGCCCCGGCCGCGGAATGTGATGCTGCGCATTGGAATTTGACGCCGGCGACCAAAATTTCAACGCCGACCCCCCCCACAAAATGTAGATTATAATGCATAATGTACCCCCTACTAGAAATTTATAAAGATATCAGAAGTCACCTCGGAGTTATGTGACCTCGGAGTCAGTGACTTATATCTTTATAAATTACAGTAGGGGGTACATTATCCACTATATAATACACAAGAGCCATGAATATCTTGTAAATTACATCCTTATAAACGGTGAGATCTGATGTCATCAGTTATAAACAGTGAGTTCTGATGTCATTTCTGACACACGACTCGCTGAAACGTGTGTATTATAATAAATAAAGTACCCCCTCTTGTAAAATATAAGGATATTAGAAGTTACCTCGGAGTTCCATGACCTGTATAAAAACACTCGGCCTTCGGCCTCGTGTTTTTATATGGCCATGAAACTCCTCGGTAACTTATAATATCCTTATATTTTACAAGAGGGGGTACTTTATTTACTAAATAATACACAAGAGCCATGAATAGCCTGTAAATGATATCCTTATAAACTGTGCTTAGTGATGTCATTGGTTATAATCGGAGCTTAGTGATGTCATCGGTTATAATTGAAGCTTAGTGATGTAATTTCTGTCACATGACTGATTGAAACTTGTCCAGCAATTAGTGAGGTAGTGGGAGCACTTACCGGATCTCAGCCAGGCTTCTCCGTGCTGCATGTCAGATCGCTGTCCCAAACGGCTCATTGAAACTTGTGTATTATAATAAATAAAGTACCCCCTGTGGCATAATATAAGGATATTCGAAGTTACCTCGGAGTTCCATGACCTGTATAGAACACTCGGCCTTTGGCCTCATGCTTTTATATGGTCATGGATAAAATCCTTATATTTTACAAGAGGGGGTACTTTATTCACAATATAATACACAAAAGCCATGAATATCTTGTAAATTATATCCTTATAAACGGTGAGTTCTGATGTCATTTGTGTCACATGACTCACTGAAATTTGTGTATTATAATAAATAAAGTACCCCCAGTTGTAAAATATGAGGATATTAGAAGTTACCTCGGAGTTCCATGACCTGTATAAAAACACTCGGCCTTCGGCCTCATACTTTTATATGGTCATGAAACTCCTCAGTAACTTATAATATCCTTATATTTTACAAGAGGGGGTACTTTATTCACTATATATTGCTTTTTTCTAAAGCCAACACCACGCTGGACTGTAACTGCACCAGAGTAGCCTGTACTTCCCTGCACAGAATAACCCCATCTTTCTATTCAGGCCTCTCCTATTCATATTCCAGTCTCTTATTCAAATCAATGTATGGTTGCTAGGGGAATTTGGACCCTAGCAACTAAAATGCTGAAATTGCAAACTGAAGAGCTGCTGAATAAAAAGCTAAATAACTCAAAAGCCACAAACAATAAAAAATGAAAACCAAATGCAAATTGTCTCAGAATATCCCTCTCTGCATCATACATAGTTGATTTAAAGGTGTACAACCTCTTTAAAGCATGGAGATCCAAATTACAGAGAGACCACTTATCGGAAAAACCTGGATAACAGGTCCCAATTCCTTGATGCCTTTTTGGATCAGGTAGAGGGGAGCAGGACTGCCTTAGAGAGTGTGGATGGAGCAGTGGATGGATTAGTTTTGTTGCCCTTTAATATAACAAAACTATAAATCCATCATAAAGAAGAACATTACTTGTGTATGATAAGATCAGTCTCATACATTAATATTATTCTCCCCAGGAACAAGAACCTCACTGATTGTTACAGGGATCAGCGGATCAGAACTGCATACGAGATGACTTCTCTCTGGCTCCAAGAAAAAACTACGGCAGCTTATTAGATTGATCCTCAGATACAAATTGCTTGAGAATTGATGAGAATGAAGCCCGGCTGCCATTACACTGGCGGTTATTATGGGATGCCGCATGTCTGGGGTTATGGCAGATCCTGCTGAATTGGGAACGTCCCCGGCAGAAGTGAAATAACATCAGATTTACCCTCAGGTTCTACTTCCAAAAGGGACTGAAATTCAGTTTCACAAGAAGAAGAGAAGGTGCATCTGTGTCTTATTATACACACACCCCAATAACCAATCAATATCCCCCCAATATTTCCTTTATTCCCTGTCATTGGCTCACTGACTGTTTGGATTATTAGGGATTATAAAGGATTATTATACCCTTCTACGTTACTGCAGGTAAATTATAGGATCTCTTATCAGAAACCCGTTATCCAGAATTACAAAAAGGCCGTCTCCCACAGACTCCATTATAATCTAATTATTCAAATTTTTAAAAATGATTTCCTTTTTTTATGTAATACTTGATATATGTTATCTGGAAAACCCCTGGTCCCGAGCATTCTGGATAACAGGTCCCATACCTGTACTTAATACTAGGCATGCACCGAATCCACTACTTTGGATTCGGCCGAACCCCCGAATCCTTCGCGAAAGATTCGGGCGAATACCGAACCAAATCCAAATCTGCATATACAAATTAGGGGTGGGAATGGGAAAACATTTTTTACTTTCTTGTTTTGGGACAAAAAGTCACGGGATTTGCCTCCCCACCCCTAATTTACATATGCAAATTAGGATTCAGATTCAGTTCAGGCGTGCAGAAGCTTTCCAAATCCTGCTGAAAAAGGCCGAATCCTGAACCGAATCCTGGATTTGCTGCATCCCTACTTAATACCACCTATGCTGATATACAGTAGTTCCTATTATTTACCTATAGAGGCAAAAACATATACAGGTATAGGAAGTGTTATTCAGAAAGCTCGGGATCCGGATAAAGGATCTTTCCATAATTTGGATCCCCATATCTTAAATCTGCTAAAAAATCATGTAAACATGAAATAAACCCAATAGGCTGGTTTTGCTTCCAATAAGGATTAATTATATTTTAGTTTGGATCAAGTACAGGTATGGGACCTGTTATCCAGAATGCTCGGGACCTGGGGTTTTCCGGATAAAAGATCTTTCTGTAATTTGGATCTCCATATCGTAAATCGGCTAAAAAACATTTAAACATTAAATAGACCCAATAAGCTGGTTTTGTTTCCAATAAGGATTAATTATATCTTAGTTGGGATCAAGTACAAGCGACTGTTTTATTATTACACAGAAAAAGGAAATTATTTTAAAAAAATGTGAATTATTTGATTATAACGGAGTCTATGGGAGACAGCCTTTCCTTAATTCAGAGCTTTATGGATAACAGGTTTCCTGATAATGGTTCCCAAACCTGTACTATAAAGATGCTACTAATAATAATAAAAATAAATACACCTAAAAATTATAAAATGACAAATAGAAAAATACACTGAAATATTCACCTGCAAAAAAACAAATATATATATATATATAGGTATAAGATCCCTTATCCGGAACCCCCATATCCAGAAAGATCCGAATTACGGAATGGCTGTCTCCCATAGACTCCATTTTATCCAAATAATCCACATTTTTAAAAAATGATTTCATTTTTCTCTGTATATATATATATATATATATATATATATATATATATATATATATATATATATAATTAATCCTTATTGGTGGCAAATGAATTTCTAGTAGACTTAAGGCATGAAGACCTAAATTACGGAAAGATCCATCATCCGGAAAAGCCCAGGTCCCGAGCATTCTGGATAACAGGTCCCATACCTGTATGTATATATATATATATATATATATATATATATATATATATATATATATATATATATATATATATATATATATATATATATATATATATATATATATATATATATATATATATATATAAATATAAATAAGAAGTTTTGTCACAGAAGTGCCATTATATGTGATGGAACACTATGTACTTATAATACAAGGCCCCCATACAAATGACTCTGAGTCAATGAGTCTGACTGAGCCAAAGTGATATTTAATCTGCTCATCTATAATCCCATGATCAATAGCAGCAGTGAGACATGTGGAGCAGCTACAGGAAAGTGCCCCCCTCTGACAGATTCCAATAGGGACATAAATACCCCAATTTCATAGAATATTAGGTCACATAGTTGTACTTTACTGGACATTACTAATATTCTCTGTTTATTCGCTTCTACCCCAAACTGAAGGGCCTCTTTCCCTTTCCACCCAAAGCTCAATTGTGCAACTGTGTCTGATTTAGACGAGCAGTTTGCAAAAAGAAACTAAATCTAAAAAAAAGAATTAGAATTACGGTAGGAGAGAAATGCTGCACAGTTTTGGCTTCTGTACCAGCCCAAGGCAACCACATCCCTTTAGCAGTAAAGATCTGTGTCTCCAAAGATGCCCCAGTAGCTCCCCATCTTCTTTTCTGCTGATTCACTGCACATGCTCTGTGCTGCTGTCACTTACTGAGCTTAGGGACCCACTCACAATATACAGTACACATAGAATAGAAATGTCACAATATAAGGCTGATTAGTAATTAATACAGATAATTACTACATGGCAGCACAGAAACCAGTGCAATTAGCATCAGAATTTAATAATCAGCAAACCTGTAGCATCAGCTTATATAACTGCAGTCTGATAGCTATTTCTGCTAACATTGTGATGGTTTATCACATCCCCTAAGCTTCCCAACAACAGCCCAGAGCACACTGAGCATGTGCAGTGCCACTGACACTCAAAAGAGGCCTAACAACATGGGGAGCGGCTGTGGGACAACTTTGAAGTCCTGGATCATTACTGCTGAACCTCTGGGCTGGTACAGTAAGCTCAGTACAGGTTTAGAATCTGTTATCTGGAATCCAGAAAGATCCAAATTATGTAAAGGCCATAAAGCCTTTATTTACTTATTATTTGTTTAAATAATTTTCTAGTAGAATTAAGGTATGAAAATCCAAACTACAGAAAATCCATTATCTGTAAAGTTTACTCAACAAATCCAGTTGCTATAGACTTACCCCTACTAGAGACAGTATACAGAACTGAGTTTAGGGTAGGGGGGTGAGGGTATTTATATCACAGCATCACAGGGGGCCCCTGGGGGGGATAGATAAAAGCAGAAACATATTCTATTGTATAATAATCATGAAATAGCTTCACTAAATCTATTATTGGCAGCCCTTGTACAGCTACTCCTTGCATTTATCCAACAATGGATAGAGGTGGGAGCTGGAGCTGGTCACTGCTCCTGTATAAACGATAACAAACAAGGGAAAGTTGTGCTCACCACTATTTTTTAAAACCATTAGGCGGGGGTGCAATGAGGGTGTGACCACAAAATACATATAGCCAACTACAAGAGTCCTCTGCACTCAACCCATTATCAATATATTTAAGACAGAGACATTTTGTGCATACTGCTACTGAAAAATGCCTTACCCTTTAAACAACTCCTGTATAACTATAGTTATATAGTTATAGTTATACAGGAGCAGTGACCAGCTCCATGTTGTAGCTCCCACCCTTCCCAGCTATAGTCAGGTGATCCCACTGGTGTCTAATAAAAGGGCAGCCAAGTTTGGGAGTTTTACTTTGAAAGCAGCAAGTAAGTTGCAGGTAAAACGTATTCGTCCCTTTTATAAAATGTATAATTAAACCATAGAATTCTTAATGAATCAGATGAAAATTAAGTGTAGGACTGGCCAGATATGGGATGACTTTGACGTAGTTGGCCAGCTTAAATATATTGCAATATATGGACAAACAATCCCTGTGTTGTTTAAAGGGTAAGGCATTTTTCAGTAGCAGTATGCACAAAATGTCTCTGTCTTAAATATATTGATAATGGGTTGAGTGCAGAGGACTCTTGTATTCGTCTACAAAACTATCCAGCCCAATTAATTCCATCCAGGATGTGGCACTTGCAACAGGATCTTGACAAACTGGCAATCTGGGCAGCTAAGTGGCAAATGAGATTCAATGTTGATAAATGTAAAGTCATGCACCTGGGATGTAAAAATATCCACTTATACCCTTAATGGGACTGCACTAGGCAAATCCTTTATGGAAAAGGACCTTGGACTCCTTGTAGATGATAAACTTGGCTGTAGCAAGCAATGGCAGTCAGCAGCATCAAGGGCAAATAAGGTCTTGAGCTGTATTAAAAGGGGCAGAGAGTCACGGGAGGAGGGGGTCATTCTTCCACTGTATAGAGCACTTGTAAGGCCACATCTAGAATATGCCGTACAGTTTTGGTCTCCATCACTCAAACAGGACATTATTGTATTAGAGAGGGTACAGAGAAGGGCAACTAAGCCGGTAAAAGGTATTGAAAATCTTAGCTATGAGGAAAGACTGGCCAAAATTGGGGATGTTCACGCTGGAGAAGAGGCGCTTAAGGGGTGATATGATAACTATGTATAAATATATAAGGGGATCATATAATAATCTCTCTAATGATTTATTTACCAGTAGGTCTTTCCAGCTGACACAAGGTCACCCATTCCGATTAGAAGAAAAGAGGTTCCGCCTAAATATTGGGAAGGGGTTTGTTACAGTGAGAGCTGTGAAGATGTGGAATTGTCTCCCTGAATCAGTGGTACAGGCTGATACATTAGATAGGTATAAGAAGGGGTTGGATGGTGTTTAGCAAGTGAGGGAATACAGGGATATGGGAGATAGCTCATAGTACAAGTTGATCCAGGGTAGGGATGCACCGAATCCAGAATTCGGTTCAGAATTCGGCCAGGATTCGACAAAACCCTTCTATCCGGCCGAACCAAATCCGAATCCTAATTTGCATATGCAAATTAGGGGCGGAGACGGAAGTCGCGTTACTTTTTGTCACAAAACAAGGAAGTAAAAAATGTTTTCCCCCTTCTCATCCCTAATTTGCATATGCAAATTAGGATTCGGTTCGGTATTCGGCCGAATCCTTCGTGAAGGATTCGGGGGTTCGGTCGAATCCAAGATAGTGGATTCGGTGCATCCCTAATCCAGGGACTAGTCTGATTTCCATTTTGGAGTCAGGAAGGAATTTTTTCCCCTCTGAGGCAAATTCAGATGGGGTTTTTTGCCTTCCTCTGGATCAACTGGCAGTTAGACAGATTAAAAAAATAAATACTAAAAGGTTGAACTTGATGGACGTCTGTCTTTTTTTAACCTTACTTACTATGTTACTATTTTATTATGTGTATATCGGCAGAAGACTTGGATATCGGTCGGCTCGTTGATTGAGCTGGATGGAAAATTTTGATTGGGCGCCTTTGACGGGACACAAATATCGGCCATTGTTAGTGCTGAATCGTCAGATACAGGTAGAATTCTATTGTTTCTGTCTGTATATAGTATATCTGACCATTCAGCTCTACACGTGTGTATTGAAACGGACAATCTTCCCAAGAAAGAGTGTAATTGGTACGTCTATTTATGGCCACCTTTATGCTACACTCAGACCGCTGAATTCCTTGTAGAGTTTGCTTTAAATCCGGGAGTCTGATAACTTCTAATTACTCAACATTATCCGCCTCTGTGATCTCTCCATTCTGCTCACCTGAGAAGTTTGGGTGAATTGAGCTCTTATCATGTAATGAGGGAGGCTTTGCCCCATGGGGTGACTCTCAGGTCGGTTAATAATCAATAGAACAACTGCTTCAGCTCGCATCTCCTTTAATTGCTGTGATTGGAGGTGAGAAGCACGATACACAAGGATATGGGCATTTAAAGGCAATGGAACATAAAATCAGTGAACCAAATCACCAACCCACACAAAGGAATAATCTTTATTTAGCAGCAGGACATGTGTAGCCTAACGCGTTTTGTGCCAAATGGGCAATTACTCATAGGTTCTTATAACTGGCCATACTAAAAGTTGTCTTAAAGGTGAACCCCCAGCTTTAATGGAAGTGTTCTATCAGGATGTTGTACAGAAATGTCTATGAATCCTATAAGTCACTCATTGGGCATAAAAATGATGTATTTGGCCCATGGGCAGACCAGGGGCGATCCTGGCCCCTCCGCCGCCTGAGGCAGCAGCATTTGCTGCTGCCCCCCCTCCCACGGAAATTTGCTCTTAAAGTACCAGGTGAAGCATTTTTGCTGCCCCTGGTACCTAGTGGGGCGCTGTCGCCTGAGGCGACAGCCTCAACTCGCCTCATTGGCGAAGCGCCCCTGGGGCAGACACCCCAAGAAATGAATCTGACGGTGGAAGAGAGTGGGAACTTACAATGTCAGGGCTGGGAGTCTAAAAAGCAATTCTATCTATAGGATGTAGAACTCTAACCCCCATATGTAATAAAAGGCACTAAGTTTGCCCAGGAGCAGTAACCATAGCAACCACTAAGATGCTTTCTTTTAAAGCTACCTGCTGATTGGTTGCTGTGGGTTACTGCTCCTGGGCAAACTTAGTGCCTTTTATTACATAACCCCCTAAAAGCTTTATACTAAGACACTACTTTGCATCTAGATTACAAAACCAGGGTTCGGTTCCCCTTTAAGATTTATCTTGCCGTTTCTGAGCCAAGCCCATGCAGCGACTGTAATCCTACACATTTGTAAAACTACAGATTATTATAATCAAATCATCTTCAAAACAAGAAGACGTCTAATGTGTTTGATTAGCTGGGCCCACTGATTGTAAATTGCTGTGAAAATGAAGTGCAATTAATTAGGAATTAGTGCAATTCTAATCTGTAGATACTGATGAGCGCTGGGTAGGTTCCTTTATGTGTGGGACTGGATGGAAAGCTCCAGGGCAAGTGAGGCAGTCTCTTTGGGCCACTTGTTTCCATTATATCAAGCTGGCACAACCGGGCATCACCTTGTATGTCACAGGCCGCACATGTGAATTTGGGTCAGATGGGATGGTGTGAATGTCTCTCCCCCGTCTTCTCTGCTCATTGGTGGTGACACTCCATTCCACGCAGGAGACAGGACAGGAGAGCAGAAGAGGAAAGGAGAGACCAGTGTTGGAGCAAAGCATAACAGTCTATGGACAAATCATTCAATGACAGCAGAGCCAATGTAGCCGCCTTTTCTTGCACTGCTGCTCTTAATCCATTTTCTGCTCTGATCTTAGTGGCATGTCTGCGGTTCATGCAATATTCTGAATCCATTTCCTACAGTGATCTCTCAGGCATATCTGGGGTTAATGCAATGCTCTGAATCCATTTTCTGCAGCGATATCACCGGCATGTCTGGGGTTAATGCAATGCTCAGAATCTATTTTCTGCAGCGATATCAACGGCATGTCTGGGGTTAATACAATGCTCAGAATCTATTTTCTGCAGCGATATCACCGGCATGTCTGGGGTTAATGCAATGATCTGAATTATTTTTCTTAAGCGATATCACTGGCATGTCTTGGGTTATTGCAATGCTCTGAATCCATTTTCTGCATCGATATCGCCAGCAGGTCTGGGGTTAATGCAATGCTCTGAATCCATTTTCTGCAGCAATATCACTGGCATGTGTGGGGTTAATGCAATGCTCTGAATTATTTTTCGTCAATGATATCACCAGCAGGTCTGGGATTAATGCAATGCTCTGAACGCTCTGAATCTATAGTCGGCAGTGATATCACTGGTTTGCCTGGGTCATGCAGTGCTCATTCTAAGTGCCAAAGAAGGCGTAAATGTCTGGTGCCAACGAGGCACATTTTCATGGCCCCAAAAGTTTCACATTCAACTCAATTCCCATATTTTATGGAGATGGCCCTGATCTATAAAGGAAGATAATATTCCAGCAAAAGAAAACAAAGTTGCAATAACCAAATATTTACAGAACAGGAGGATAACATAATATTCCAGTAAAAACACCATTTGTGAGTTCAGCTAGAGGCATTTACTAGAATAACAAACATTGGAACCCATTTGGAACATCTGATGATGATGATGATGAAGGCTTGAGCGCTAGTCACATGGGATTCATAATGGCCCGGAGTGTTTCTACTCTGAGCAACAAGAATTCCAACAGGCTCAAAGGCCTCCCAGCCGCCAGCTCTCTCATAAACACATCACACATACGCCCAATCCTTCTCCTTTATTAGACCCCGGAACTGATTCCCTTTCCCACGATAAGAAACACATTCCCAGAGTCGTTATCGGTAACATTTGTTCTGCAATAATATTATTGTTTATTGGGGACACCGCTGAGAAGCCATCGCGTCTCGACTTGATCCGGCCCAACCAGTGGCCTCAACAGACAACACTGCGTTTAATTGCGTTTAATTGCTTAGAATCGGCCATTCTAGAATATGATAAAAGTGAACTTAAAGGGATGGTTCACCTTCAAACAACTAGTTATTTTCCGATAACCAGAAATAACGACCTTTTCCAATGTGTTTTTCTTATATTGAAGTGTAAAGTGTCTTTTTTCACCTTCTAAAGCAGCTCTGGGGGGGGTCGCCGACCCTGTAAACTGTTCTAAATTGATACATTTAGGGCAAGGCCAGACGTGGCGTTTTTACGTTGCGTTTTTAAAAAAGAACAGCCAGGCGTAAATATGCATAAACTAAACTACCACTGAAACTAATGGAAAACGCACTATGGCAATTCACACATGGCGCTTGCAAGATGAAATTCGCCACAGGGCGGCAGTATTGGCGTTTTTTAGCAGAAACGCCAATACGTCAAGAAACTACCAAATCAATAGACTCTGTGGGATCTGCATGTTTGAAACCACACTGTACGTAAATACGCAGCGTATTTTAAATATGGCGTCCAAATTTAGTGAGAACAATGAAGAAGTGCATGTTGGGAAAATAATCGTACCTGCTGAAAAACGCATGAAAAACGCATGTTGACGGTCGTGTGTGGTTTCAGTAGCGTATTTACACCTGGCTGTTCTTTTTTAAAAACGCAACGTAAAAACGCCACGTCTGGCCTTACCCTTAGTTGATCCATTTCTTATCTTTGTCCCTGCTGAGCAGAATCTCAGGGTTTCATTACAGGCGGCTGTTAGACTTGATACAATAGTTGCTGCTGAGAAATGGATCAACTAAGGGACATATTTATCAAGGGTTGAATTTTGAATTGAAAAAAATGTCGAAATTCAAATTCAAAAAGACCAACCGAAATTAAGTAAAAGTTTTTTTTGGTCAAATAGGTCAGTTTTCTATTGAATAGGTCCGTAATCGAATCGTACCAATCGAAGAAATAACTCATTCGATCGAATTCCCAAAAAAAAAAAAACTTTGATGTTTCAAAGTCCACCAATTGACTCCATATAGGTTCTAGGAGGTCCCCCATAGGCTAAAACAGCAATTCGGCAGGTTTTAGATGGCGAATGGTCGACGTTGAATTTTTAAAGAGACAGTACATGATAAATTTTGATATTCAAATTTTCTAATTTCTTTCAAATTCGAATTGAATTTGGACTTTTCTTAGGGTGGAAGTACACAAAAAATAGCTCGAAATTCTGATATATCGGCCCCTAAATGTTGCAAAATCTTAGCAGTTTAGACTTTGCACCTGAATTACTGAGCTGCCAGACTGAAACTGGGACATTCGACTTTAAAGTCTTTATTTCTGGGGAACAATCTGAAAACAACTGAAATGAAAGAAGTGTTTGGAAGGTGAACAACCCCTTTAAATTCTGATACAGGAATGGGATCTGTTATCCAGAATGCTCAGGACCTGGGGTTTTCCCGCATAACGGATCTTTCCATAATTTGGGTCTTCATGCCTTAAGTCTACTAGAAATTCATTTATACATTAAATAAACCCAATAGGCTGGTTTTGCTTCCGATAAGGATTAATTATATCTTAGTTGGGATCAAGTATAAAATACAGTTTTATTATTACAGAGAAAAAGGAAATAATTTTTAAAAATTTGGATTATTCAGATAAAATGGAGTCTATGGGAGATAGCCATTACGTAATTCGGAGCTTTCTGGATATCGGGTTTCCGGATAAGGGATCCTATACCTGTATAGAGAATGACATTGGTTTTCATTTTCTATTATTTGTGATTTTTGATTAATTTAGCTTTTTATTAAACAGCTCTTCGGTTTGCAGAATTCTGTCCAAATTCCCCTAGCAACCACGCATTGATTTGAATAAGAGACTGGAATATAAATAGGAGAGGCCTGAATAGAAAGGTGAGTAATAAAAAGTAGCAATAACAATACATTTGAAGCCTTACAGAGAGTTTGTTTTTTAGATGGGGTCAGCGACTCCGATATGAATGTGTAGCCTTACATGCCCATTGCACATGAGAAAGAGTGTCGGGTGCAGATCCCTTGCTGGAGGGGCTTTCCCAGGCTCAGAAAATCATTCCCGGCATGATCCAAACAATTCATCTGTTTTTACAAGTGACAAGTTTCGCCATTGTCAGAAACGCAGAAATTTCCCGCGGGTGAAAAGTTTTGTGAAAATGCGGCAAAAATTTGCCATCCGTTTAGTTTGATGCGTCAAAAAAAAATCACATAAAAAAGGAGCACGTCAAAACAAAATTGATGCGTGTGTAATAAAAACAACACATGAAAAAAAAACTTTTCGCGGTTTTGCGGAGAAGCGAAACATCACAAATTCGCTCATCGCTAATTTTTACATCCCTCTGGTGTTGTTTTTGATCCATGGATCATCACTAAGCGCTTACACCTACGCCACAAGCTGCCGGCACCAACTGTATCACAATTATATCTGTTAATTACATTGTGGTGAGATTTGTAACAGCACATTACTCATTGCACAATGTATTCCTTACAGTCCTGGAATTCCCCAGTCTTTCCCATGTGCCATTACTGTACTGCAGTTTCACACTTCCCAACCACCAATACTGATGTAAAGCACATGCGGCACACACACTAAACCCTAAAAATAAAGGAGAACTAAAACTGCCATATTTTATATAGTGAACTTATTGCACGAGGCTAAAGTTTGAGCTTGTCAATAGCAGCAATGATCCAGGACTTCAAACTTGTCACAGGGGGTCACCATCTTGGAAAGTGTCTGTGACACTCACATGCTCAGTGGGCTCTGATTGGCTGTTGAGAAGCTAAGCTTAGGGCTCATCACTAATTATCCAGCAGAAAATGAGCTTCCCTGGCTGTAATATAAGCTGATGCTACAGGGAACAAGGCTGCAGTTCAGCAGGGGCCCTATCTTGGCTATGTCGGTTTAATTCTTCTTTAAAGGGGCACGTCACCTTAAAGTTAACTTTTACCGTTTTTTTAATTATTTGCTTTTGTCTTCTGACTCTTTCCAGCATTCAAATGGGGGGTCACTGACCCCCTCTAAAAAAAACTCTTTAAAGCTAAACATCTATTGTCGCTCTGAATCATTACAGTTTGTCTTCAGCAGAATTGAGTTAACCCTGTAAGCGCCAGAAATCCTGCAGTGCAGACAGGTAAGCGTTAATCATTCTGTTCAAGGGTGGCAGTTAGCAGTAGAAGAGGACTCCAACTGCCAAGTTATGTGCGTGTGTGCCTTTTCAATACAGTTATATAATGCCGCACATCTAAGAAAGCACAACCAACTGTCATGGAGGCACAACTTGTAATAGACTTACATCAAGTTACCAACGTGATCAGCCATCTTATACTTATTAATTAAAGGTATAATTTCAAATTTATGTGAGTTTTTAAAAACTTCCCTAAACTCCCACAAATTCGAAAATCAAACTTTATTTAAAAAATCTAATTTTTTTAATTTAATCGACCCGAAAACTCGATTTGAATTTTAAAAACTCGATTCGAGTTATTTCTATGAAAAAAACTCAAATGTCAGGAAGGCTTCAAACAACTCAGTTTAGGTGGCGAATAGTCGAATTTGAGTTCTTCCAAGGACTAGGGTTCAAATTCCCCTGGCAACCATGCATTGATTTGAATATGAGACTGGAATATGAATAGGAGAGGCCTGAATAGAAAGATGAGTAATAAAAAGCAATAACAATTTATTTTTAGCCTTACAAAGCATTTGTTTTTAAATGGGGTCAGTGACCCCCATTTGTAAGCTGGAAAGAGTCAGAACAAAAAGGCAAACTTAAAAAAAACTGTAAACAATAAATAATGAAGACCAACTGAAAAGTTGCTTAGAACTGGCCTTTCTATAACATATTAAAAGTTAATTTTAAGGTGAACCATCCCTTTAGAATCAAATGCTTAGTAATAAGTGAATGCAACACAGCTTGAGACAATAAACAGAACATAAACGTGATTCCTGGAGTCGGTTGCCGGGCAGAGAATTGGCTGAAGGCCGTGGATTTTTTTTTGGCAGGTTCCTTGTCAGCAAACATTTTCCAGCGCAGTTTCTCCCCGGGCCCATTGATATTGTGTTAGTATTGAGCGAATGCAGTGTAACGTTTCTGTGAGCAGCAACACCCGTCAATAGGAGGATCAATAGCAGCATTTTAATGGAACCCCCACCGGTCAAGTACATTACTCTTCATTTATATCCCAGCTGCCAAACTACCCGGCAAACTCCATAATCCTACTCAGCACTGGGGTGTGGGGAGGCCTCAAGGGCCCCAGCTCATGCCGCGCAGAACTACGTCTCTCTGCAGAAACCGTTGCAATAGGAAGAAATTATATCTCCACTAGGGAGGATCTCAATCCGCATTCTCCACCAAAGATATGGTGCCAACTTTCATAGTAATCACCCACTGGTTTAGAATTTGCAACTAGACCCCCTCAACATACCACCCACTACCCCCTTACTAATATTCAAACCGAAGCAAAAAAGTGTGCGCCAGTTTCAGATTAAAACTTGATTTTATTCCATGTTTTTTTTTTTAAAACAAACACGTCCTAACACGTTTCACTACCTGCCTAGGATTAGGAACCTGCTGCTATGAAACGCGTTAGGACGTGTTTGTTTTAAAAAACATGAAATAAATTCAAGTTTTAATCTGAAACTGGTGACTGAAGGAGTGCGCGCTCTTTTTTTGCTTCTGTTTTGCCTACGTATCATCCCAAGATGGGGGTTTGAGGAGCTGCACCTGAGCCAGCTAAAAAATTCGGTGAGAGTGGATTTGTCTTTATGTGATTACATTGATATGTATTGATCAAGCCTTGAAGTGGGGGACCTGGGGTTTTATTCACTCGGGTCATTTCCGTTATCATAATGGGCTGGTAACTTTTAGCATGTTATAGAATGTACAATGCTTAGCAATGTTGCAATTGGTCTTCATTATTGATATGTTTTACTTTTTTAGTTATCTGCCTTTTTCTTCTGACCCTTTCCAACTTTCCAATGGGGGTCACTGACCCTATCTAAAAACAAATACTCTGTAAGGCTACAAATATATTGTTATTGCTGCTTTTTATTACTTATCTTTCTATTCAGTCCCTCTCCTATTCACATTTCAGTCTCTTATTCAAATCAGTGCATGGTTGCTAGGGGAATTTGGACTCTAGCAACCAGATTGCTGAAATTGCAAACGGGAGAGCTGCTGAATAACGAGCTGAATAATTCAAAAAACACAAATAACGAAAAATGAAAACCAATTGCAAAATGTCTCAGAATATCCCTCTCTACATCATACTAAAAGTTAATTGAAGTTAATTAAGTTATTGCTGCCCTATGTGTCGAGCTCGGGGGTTTACACACCCAGGCTAGAGATTAGTTACAGTCAGCATTTATTTTACTTAATTTGAACGGAGCCGCACTTTCCATTGTTTGTACCTTACTAATCTCATCGCTTGGCCTGCACCCTACCAATCACAGGCCTATGTTAAAGGAGACGGAAAGCTACCGAAGCAGTTTATTGCCAATAGATTAGCCACAATAGTGCAAACTATAACTATATATTTATAACTATATATTTATTCTGTAGAATGCTTTACCATACCTGAGTGAACAGCTCTAGAAGCTTTCTGTTTGTTTAGGATAGCAGATGCCATATTAGCTTGGTGTGACATCACTTCCTGCCTGAGTCTCTACCTGCTCACTTATAGCTCTGGGCTCAGATTACAGCAGAGAAGGGAGGGGAGGATCGAGAGAGGAACAAACTGAGCATGCTTAAGCCCTAGCCCTGGAGGTTTAAGCTGAAAACAGGAAGTCTGATACAGAAGCCCATGAGTACATAATAGAAGGGCAGACATGCTGTGTTTCTTTTCACAGTGGACTCAGAGCAGCATTACTTAGGTTTAGGCATTACTGAGGGTTTACTGGTGTCTTTATATAGACCTTTCTGATAAGGCTTACTTAGTTTTATCCTTTCCTTCTCATTTAATGAGTAAGTCACACTATCCATATCATGCTGTGGGCACTGCACTGTTGGTTGTGAATAAGACCAAATTATAGGCTGCCCAGGCACAGAGTCACTGCACAGTTTCTCCAGCCAGTACCCTCAGTGTGAATCTATTTTACTGCTCTGTACAATGGGCAGCACATAAATAGTAGGATAGCATAAGCCCAAATACCTGCACTCTGTCCTCCATCAGCCCGCGAATCTTCTCCACCACGTCATTGCGTCTGTGCTGGCGCAGAGCGCTGATGAGCTGGGCGAGGCTGGCCTCCGGTCCTCGTATGGTCCAGTGCTGCAAGGCTGCGTAGGCTCGCTCGTGATCCGCTGTGTAGCCGTTGGAGAAGACGGCCACCTCATGTTCATTGGCATTGCACAGGAACTGGTAGATGTCCTGCCATTGGCTTCCTATCTGTGCTGCCACAAGCTTCAGGATGTCAATACCTGCAGGGAGGAAAGAGTTAATATTAAAAACCGGTTGCAGGTATTCCATTGTTTCATCCTGCCCACTCTGCCTGGGTATGTCTAAATATATTCCTTAGATTTTAAGGAAACAGCTCCCCCAGTGGCTAAATGGAGCTCTGCAACAGATTGTGACATCACTGTCGCTGGGTGTGCTGCCTGCCAATTACACCCGGACATTTCTAATCACCGGGCAGATCTATTTGTTTTTGGAGGCTGTAAGTACATTTCAGCACAAATACCCAAAGGGCTTGCTTGTCCTTGGAAGTGAGCCCGCAGATGACCTACTTACTGTACCTGGCTGAGGAGAGATGTAAGAGAGCAGCTCTGCTTTCCCTGCACGCAGTCCCTGGCTATAAAACATCTACAGTAAATCATTGCCGGGAGCAAACATTCTGTGCAGCTCACAGTGCGAGGCCTATATAAAGACCTGTACCTGTTGGCTCTATCTGCTGTATCTCTAATTGCTGAGGGGGTTGGCCCAAGTTGCCAGGTCCTCTAGTCGGGTCTAGGAGACCCAATATGTTGCCAGGTTCTCTAGTTGGCCCTAGGAGACTCAATATGGCACTGTGCTGGTGAACACTTATTTGTTTTATTATATAATATTGAAATTATAGTTGATGTAAGATACATTCCTATCTCAGCAACCTGATCAGGGGGACCCTGACCAAGGTTGCACTTCAGAGGTGACTTCACCTGAGAAGCTCTTAAATCCATATTTGTAGGTATTCTAATATATTTAATGATCTTGCTTGGTCTGCCGGAGTTCTTACCTTTTCCACTCTTGTGGGGGCACAAGAACAGGAACTCTAAGAGGGCACAAGAGTAGAAATCCTAAGAGGCGCAAGAGCAGGATCTCTAAGGGGGTGAAAGAGAACGGACTCTAAAGGGGCACAAGAACAGGAACTCTAAGAGGGCATCCTAAGGGGTGCTAGACCAGGGACTCTAGGAGGCGCTAGACCAGAATGTCTAGGTAGGTGCGAGACCAGGAACTTTAGGGGGGTGTTAGACCAGGAACTCTAGGGGGCGCTAAACCAGGAATTCTAGGGAGGTGCTAGACCAGGAACTTTAGGGGGTGCTAGAATAGGAACTTTAGGGGGGTGCTGGACCAGGAACTCTAGGGGGTGCTAGACCAGAACTCTAGGGGGGCGCTAGACCAGGAACTTTAGGGGGATGCTAGACCAGGAACTTTAGGGGGTGCTGGACCAGGAACTCTAGGGGGCGCTAGACCAGGAACTCTAGGGGGTGCTAGACCAGGAACTTAAGGGGTGCACTAGACCAGGAATGCTAAGTGGGCACAAGAGTAGGCACTCTAAAGGGGTGCAAGAGAAGGAACTATAAGCAAGTGCAAGGCCTGAAACTCCAATGGGGCATGAGTTGGAACTGTAAGAGGTATAATGATGTGCCTATAGGACTGGTAGAGTAAGATGCACTTACAGGCAGACAGTAGGTATATTGCTCTCCTGTGCTTTTGCAGCCTGTGTCTCCTGGTATTCACAATCTGGTGGACATTCCAGGGGTTCCCACATGTACCCCACTACCCACCCCCTCACAATGCACTGATGCAGGCTGTGCTGCATTATAAGAATGTGAAGAGCTATGTCACGTTTATTGTCAAATTCTATAAAAAAGTAAAATTTTGGGATGACACAATCTCTTTATGATCAATGGCTAGGCCTGGAGGGGACACATGATGTGACAGGCCGCACAATTCAGCAGCAGCAGCAGCAGATAAAATCAGGCTCTAACCAGCCCCAGTCATCTACACCCATCAGGAAACATTGATTTTGTAGCGGCCGGCCAGTAAGTCATCAGCTTTATTTATACATAATACAGGCCCTGAAATAAAAACCCACACTGATCTATTGCCTTTGGCTCTGGGTGCCGTGTATCAGCTTCAATCAGCACAGAACCCATTGCTCCATTATCTGCTCATTGGGAATGTTTTATTCATTTATAGCTACAGGGAAGCAGCGTCTTTGCCTCCAAGGCACCCGATTAAGCCTTAAATTACTGCAGGACGGCACAACGGCGCCCTTTACTTATATTTCTCTTTTCAATCTCTTTTTATTGATTTTTACAATAATCCAGCAATAACCAGTTCATACAATAAATTGACGTGACAATTTCAGAGTAAATATTTAAATAAAATAATTCAATAAATAAATAAATAAAATAATTCAATATAATATATGAACCATAACTAGTAAGAACTAGTAATATGTAATAACTACTAAGTGGCCGAAGCATTTAACTTCATCTCTATGCCGGACAAATTTTAAGTAAGAAAATATTGTGTTTATGTGAATGGAACACTTTCGAATTCAATCTTGACAGGTAACAATACCTTTTCAGATCTCAAAGTCTTTACCCATAAAGTTATAAATAAATTGCTTTTTTGCTACTTCTAAAGTTTCGAAATAAATAGACCGTATTATTTTAAATTGTTCCTTTAGTTATAGAGGGGCATTTGCTTTGGGACCCCAGAATCAAGAAGGGCCCCTTGATATTTTTACAATTTATACTAGGGGTGCACGGAATCCAGGATTTGGTTCGGGATTCGGCTTTTTTCAGCAGGATTCAGATTCGGCCGAATCCATCTGGCTGGCCGAAATGAATCCTAATTTGCATATGCAAATTAGGGGTGGGGAGGGAAATCGCATAACTTTTTGGGGTTTGGCTGAATCCAAAATAGTGGAATCGGTGCATCCCTAATTTATACTTGTAACCCCCTCAAGCTGTCGTTGGACCACAACTCCCAGCACCCACCAAGCCCATCTCATGCAATTAGAATATGTTTGTTGTTGCTGCCTATGACCTAGCAGTTTTTGCTGGAAAATGCAATAACCAGGGTACAGCCATAGTCACATATACACATGAGGGTTATCAATCTGCTTTAACTGGATTTAAAGGAATTGTTCAGTATAAAAATACAGAAAAAAATGTCACGAAACGCGTTAGATGTGAATCCCCCTCCTTAGCAATTTTAATGCGCTCAATAAAGCCAACATATTGATACTAATTTGCCAGACTCCGTGATTGCTTTGAACAGCGTTCTAATATAGTTAGTTAGGCAAAAATGTAATGTATAAAGGCTGGAGTGACTGGATGTGTAACATAATAGCCAGAACACTACTTCCTGCTTTTCAGCTCTCTTGGTTTCCACTGATTGGTTACCAGGCAGTAACCAATCAGAGACTTGAGGGGGGGCCACATGGGTCATAACTGTTGCTTTGAATCTGAGCTGAATGCTGAGGGTCAATTGCAAACTCACTGAACAGTTATGTCCCATGTGGCCCCCCTTATAGTCACTGACTAACTCAGAGTTAGAGAGCTGAAAAGCAGGAAATAGTGTTCTGGCTATTATGTTACACACACACTCACTCCAGCCCTAACTTCATTTTGCACAGCCTATCTATTTACCCCATTTTATTTTTATACTGAACTGTTCCTTTAAAGGTTCACCTTCCAAACACTTTTTTCATTTCAGTTGTTTTAGATTCTTCCCCACAAATAAAGACTTTTTTCGATTACTTTCCATTATTTATTTTTTTACTGGAGAAAAGAATCCCCGTCTTCTTAATCAGAAAAATTACAAAAGAATATATATTATCACTGTGTGATCTGTTTTCAGTTAAACCATTAGGTCACGTGATCCAATATCTATGAATTCCCTCTTTTTATTTAATTAATTGATCCCACAAAGTGCTAGTGCTTAACCTCAATAAGTTAACATTAAATAGAGTAAAACTAAAACACAATTAATTTTCATTTTAATTATTGTGTATATTAGGTAAATTCTAACTCATGAATAATTCATTTAACATTAATTGATAATTTACTAACAACCCGCTAAAACACCAATAAGGATGGTAAAGTGCCACCAAATGTGATCAATTCACATATAAATTACTTAAAGTGCAATTATGAACATCTCTGATTCCAAGAAAAGGTAGGAAAAGGAAATTGGTAGGATGGTGGAGAAGTCACGTATTGTCTAGCTGGTCTCAATTCTATTTTAACTAGCTAGAGAAGCTGTCTTGTCTAAAAAACACACAAATTCCAGAGCACTTATAGTGAAAACAGTAAACAAGAATGCAGATAAGGAATCTCCTATAATCTGAGCAGAGAGAAGTGCCCAGATCACTATAAAAAAACATTTTTGGAAATAGAACCCCCCAAGGTTTTATCTAAAATTGGTAGATAATGGCAAGCCAACGCGCGTTTCGCAAAATTGCTTTTTCAAGGCTTATTTTTTTTACTGTTTTTCCAAAATCTTAGTTTAAAGTTGAACGTTCCTGTCTGTGGTGTTTGAGTCTGGCAGCTCAGTCACGAATTTCTCGACCTGCACTCGACCCTAATCTGCCGCCTCCCAAACCGCTGCTGCCCTCTACTTTTAGACCTGCCCCCGCCCCGCATTGACATCACAAAAGGGGTGGGCATAAGGCTATAAATTCTCACCCGTGACCCGAACATTTTGTGCAGTGGGTCCTGCTGGTATTGGGCCGGCCCACACATCACTACTAGGGATGCTTGTTTCGCCGCGGAAATGACGCCCATAGACTTGTACGGTGTCGCGCGTCAAAAAAAAAAATGACGAGCATCAAAATTTGGCAAATTTTGACATTTCGTCGGAGAAAAGATTTTTGGTGAAACGAAACGGGTCAAATTCGCCCAAGCCTAATCACTACAGCTCAGTAATTCAGGTGCAGATTCTGAACTGTTACAATTTTGCTACATTTAGTTGATCCATTTCTCAGCAGCATCTCTGGAGTATTAGTAACTATTGTATCAGTTCTAGTGAATTTGCGGCGAATTTGTGCAATTCGCGGCTAGCGAATAAATTTGCGAAACGCCCGCGAAAATTTGCGGCAAAAATTTGCAGCAAAAATTCGCCGGCGTTTCGCGATTTTTTTGGCAAAGCGAAACAGCGCAAATTCTCCCATCACTAATCAGTTCTAACAGCTGCCTGTAAGCAAACCCAGGGATTCTGCTCAGCAGGGACAAAGATAAGAAATGTATCAACTATATGTATCAATTTAGAACAGTTTACCGGGTCGGCGACCCCCCCCTTCCCAGAGCTGCTTTTTCTACACTTCAATAGTAGAAAAACGGTCACACATAGAAAATAGAAAAAAGTCGTTATTTCTGGTGATCTATCGGTAAACAACTAGTTGTTTGAACGCGAACAACCCCTTTAAAACAATAGTAAAATATACCCATGGCTTTACTTCCCCTTTATCTTTCATGCTTGAGAGGGAATCAATGTGGCCCACTGCCCATGGGCTGAAATACAAGAGGCATAATAAATCGATGATATCTGTGGGAATGAGCTGCATATCGTATTATATATATCGTATTATATATATTGTATTACAAGGGATAGAGTTCCGCCCTTTCTGCCACTGGGTTTCCCCTGTGGATGTTGCTCTCACTACACAAACAAGTCCGACTCAGTACAAGTTGTAGTGTTGTAATAGTCTTTATTGTACCGTGTCTGATAAGGCATAGACCAAAAACAGTCCTGGGAAAGGGATCATTTAAATCACTGTGGGGCAGCATTGGGTCGCTACAGACGGGGCCACAATTCCCAGACAACACTTGCTGGTCTATTAAATGCCCTTGTCTGTACAGCCAATCACAGCAGGACTTCCCACAGTATCAGTAATGACATCACAGGGGCTCCAGCTATAAGTATAACTGAAACCACATTTTAAAGGAAAACTATACCCCCCAAATGAATACTTGAGCATCATATAGTTTATATCAAATAAAACGGCATATTAAAGGATCTTACCAAACTGGAATATATATATTTAGTGTAAGGGCACACGCTAAGGGGCATATTTATCAAGGGTCGAAGTTGAAAAACTTCGAAATTCGAATTCAAAAAGGCCAACTGAAATTATGTCAGTTTTTTTTTTTTGGCCCATTAAGGTCCGTTATCGATCGAATGGGTCCGTTTTCGAAAAATTAGCTTGAATTTCAAATTTTTTGAATTGAAAATTCGCTCGACCTTTAATAAATCTGCCCCTAAAATTCGCTTCATTTTCCGAAGTCGCCCGAAATTTCCTTGTGAGGTGATTTCGATTCTAGCTGGCGGAAAGGCAGTTTGGGAAGATTAATCGCCCGAATCTCCACGTGTGTCTCTGCCCTAAACTCTATTATGCTCACAAGGTGTGACGTGCCCAGGTCTTTCCTGTCCGTCAGGCATGTCTGCTCCAAATCTCACAATGAGGTCACTGTGCCAAATTATCTTGTTCCTTTAGTGAAAATCTGAGGATTATGTGGATTAAGCAGATCCCTATTATCCTGATCCAGTTACCTTTAATCTCCACTGTTAAAGGACAACTGAAACATAATATAACAATCAGGCTAGAAATGTTGTATTTTATATACTGAACTTACTGTACCAGTCCAGAGGTCCAACAGCCCTATAACAGTAATGACCAGGCCTTCAAAGTTGCCCCTAGTAGCTCCCCATCTAGTTAGGAGTGTCAGTGGCACTGCACATGCTCAGTAGGCTCTGTGCTGCTGTTGAGAAGCCAAGCTTAGGGGATGTGGGAAATCATCACAATGTTAGCAGAAAATTAAGTCACAGAAACTGATGCTACGGGGCTGATTGTTACTCAATTATTCTGCAATTTAATGTCAATCTATTGCTCGTCAGTCTCATACTGTGACTTTTATATATAAAGGGACATGGTAGCCTTGGGCTGGTACAGAAAGGGAAGACATAAAGTGGAGCACTTCATTCTCTGTTGGGCTTTAGTTCCCCTTTAAGAATTGGACCAGCAGTACGAGACCAATACTAATCACTATTTTTGTTATTAACCAATTACAATGGGTTTTCATTTTTTATTACTTATGGTTTTTGAGTTGTTTAGCTTTTTATTCAGCAGTTTGTAATTTCAGCAATCTGTTTGCTAAGGTCCAAATTCCCCTAGCAACCATGCACTGATTTGAATGAGAGGCTGGAATATGAATAGGAGAGGCCTGAATAGAAAGTTGAGTAATAAAAAGTAACTAACAATAAATGTGTAGCCTTGCAGAGCATTTGATTTTTAGATGGGGTCAGTGACCCCCATTTGAAAGCTGAAAAGGCAAATAATTAGAAAACTATACAAAACAAATAATGAAGACCAATTGAAGTTAACTGAAAGGTGAACCAGCCCATTAAAGGGTCAGTGAGGGGCACAGACAGGGATGGTTTAAGGACAGGACCTCAGGGGCCCATTGCTGGGAAGAGACATGAAATTGAGATACAGTTTCTGTGACAGTTTCCCTGGAATTAGAGCCTTTCTGACTCACTCTGTATGTACATTTGTAACCTCCAAATAGAAACCCGAGACACCCACATCTAACACAGGGTGAGGCCGGTTCCAGCTTGTTCTGTCCCTGAGCCGTATAACAATTGTAAATGGGCTGAGCCGAGCGGCCAGAATCAGCAGCCATAAAGAGCCAACGTGACTTGCTAATGCCCCTGACCCCACAGCTTTCCTTGCGCTCACACGGAATTCATGGAAGGGGCCTGACCAAAAATGTACTGGGGGGGGGGGGGTTAAGATCTATTCTCTGTCTTTATGAACAACATGATTCCCTTTAAAGGAATAGTTCAGTATAAAAATAAAAACTGGGTAAATAAATAGGCTGTGCAAGATAAAAAATGTTTCTAATATAGTTAGTTAGCCAAAAATGTAATGTATAAAGGCTGGAGTGACTGTATGTGTAACATAATAGCCAGAACACTACTTCCTGCTACTTTTCAGCTCTCTTGGTTTCCACTGATTGGTTACCAGGCAGTAACCAATCAGAGACTTGAGGGGGGGGGGGGCACATGGGACATAACTGTTGCTTTTGAATCTGAACTGAATGCTGAGGATCAATTGCAAACTCACTGAACAGTTATGTCCCGTGTGGCCCCCCTTATAGTCGCTGACTAACTCAGAGTTAGAGAGCTGAAAAGCAGGAAGTAGTGTTCTGGCTATTATGTTACACACACAGTCACTCCAGCCTTAATACATTACATTTTTGGCTAACTAATTATATTAGAAACGTTTTTTTTATTTTGCACAGCCTATTTACTTACCCAGTTTTTATTTTTACACTTAACTGTTCCTTTAAACAGTGAAAGTGTCACCAAAGGGTTAATGTACAGTGTGAGAAATGAATGAGCGTGGGGAGGGGGGGGAGAGAAGAACAAGGAGGCATTTATACTGGCAGGGCGAGTGGAGGGGACGTTAGGGGGATTCTGATGGGAAGGGAAAATTCGGCTGAAGGACTGGTGCTAATGTGACAGTGTGGGTGAGAGACGTTCTGTGCAGGGTCTCGTGTTCTCAATCTGATCAGCCTCCGGCCATTCTGCAGCCTCTCTCTCCTATAGACATTATCAGCAGCTGCCCGGGGGCCACAGCGGGGCCCACCCAATGTCCTATTGACACCCATGCATGGCCAACAATTCCCTAGTGTCCACACAAATGGCTGGGACCTGTTGTTCAGAATGCTCGGGATCTGGGACTTTCCGGATAACAGATCTTTCTGTAATATGGATCCCCATAACTGCCCCTCCAGTCTACTAAAAAATCATGTAAATATTAAATAAACCCAATAGGCTGGTTTTGCTTCCAATAAGGATTCATTATATCTTAGTTGAGCTCAAGTACAAGCTACTTCCGGGTAAGGGATCTTTCCGTAATTTGGATCCCCATACTGTACCTCAAGTCTACTAAAAAATAGGAATGAAGATCCAAATTATAGAAATATCCATTACCCGGAAGTAGCTTGTACTTGATAGCCGAACCACCGAATCCTTCGCAAAAGATTTGGCCTAATACTGAACCAAATCTGCATATGCAAATTAGGGGTGGGAAAGGGAAAACCTTTTACTTCCTTGTTTTGTGACAAAAAGTCATGTGATTTCCCTCCTCACCCCTAATTTGCATATGCAAATTAGTATTCGATTCGGCCGGACAGAAGGATTCGCCCCAATCCGAATCCTTCTGAAAAATGCCGAATCCCAAACCGAATACTGATTCGGTGCATCCCTACTAAAAAATCAAATAAACATTAAATAAAGCCAATAGGCTGGTTTTGCTTCCAATAAGAATTAATTATATCTTAGTTGGGATCAAGTACAAGCGACTGTTTTATTATTGCAGAGTAAAAGGAAATCATTTTAAAAAAGTTGGATTATTTGATTGATTTGTTGGAAGTTTCTGGTTAACTGGTTTCCAGATAATGGATCCTATACCTGCACTAAGGAAATGGGAGCCAATGTAAAAATCAGGGCTCCTACAGGGTTGGCATAGGGACCTGCAGGGCATTTTAGATGTAAAGGAGGTGTGTGTGTCTCTCTCTCCAGGGATAGTATAACGCCTCAGCTGAACTACAACTCTCATCAGCAGAGCTGAGAATTGTGAGAGTTGTAGGTCTACAACACAAGACTGCCCTTAGAGAAGGGTCGTATTACAATTTAGGTGCATGAAAAAGGCCCAGTAGACCAGCAAGGGACACTTTTTTTCTGAATATCCTTATTCTGAGAAAAGCAGTACAGGTATGGGATCCGTTATCCGGAAACCCATTATCCAGAAAGCTCCAAATTACGGAAAGTCTATCTCCCAAAGACTCCATTTTATCCAAA
This sequence comes from Xenopus laevis, assembly GCF_017654675.1. Taxonomy (NCBI): domain Eukaryota; kingdom Metazoa; phylum Chordata; class Amphibia; order Anura; family Pipidae; genus Xenopus; species Xenopus laevis. The sequence goes on from NC_054379.1 coordinate 158,261,416, forward strand.
TAATCCGAACATTAAAAAACAATTTCCTTTTTCTGTGCAATAATAAAACAGTCGCTTGTACTTGATCCCAACTAAGATATAATTAATCCTTATTAGAAGCAAAACCAGCCTATTGGGTTTATTTCATGTTTACATGATTTTCTAGTAGCATTAAGGTATGAAGATCCAAATTATGGAAAGATCCGTTATCCAGAAAAACTCCAGGTCCCGAGCATTCTGGATAACAGGTCCCATACCTGTATCAGAAAGGCTGAATGGGGGATTTTCCGGGCTAAAAATGATATTTTAGGCAGATTTAGGAATAAATAGCTGCAGGTGATGGGAGAGAGTAATGGTGCATTATATCAGCAGTTAATAAGTGACTTACAGTAAGTGTCCCCGACCCCTCCCTGTGGGACAAACATTACACTAGAACACGTTGACTCCCTTAGTGATCCCTGCGAGGCCCGACTCCTGGAAACTCCAGCGCTGATCCAAAAATAATTCTGGAAACTCCCAGTCGCCTTCTGTTTGTGTTTAGTATCGCAGCGGAAACTGCAGCTTTGGGTCTGATTTTAAAGGGCAGGTAAACCATACAATTCAATAGCCCTTTGACTGCTGGATGTTTGAGCTGATGGTGCCCTTGAACTGAAGTTACCCCAGCAGCAGCAGGAGGCAGAGATTGTGGGGGTTGCCCCGGGGTAGAGTCCGACAGCAGGTCTAGGGTTGCCACCTGGCCAGTATTTTACCGGCCTGGCCGGTAAAAATGATGGCTGATCCCAATGTTAGTAATAGGGAAAAAAGATAAATATATAGGAAGGCCCGTATTTTTTTCCAGAAAAGGTGGCAACCCTAAGTGGGTTGGGTACCTATGGGTTATCCGCGAAAACCTGCAGTACCCTGCTGGTTGCAGGTAGAAGTTTCGGGAGCAGGTATAGATGCGGGTTGGCGGTTCTCCTGGTTTTCGGGTCGCGGGTCTTCTCAATAGCGAGTTTTTTACCCTGATCACACCTACTTCCAATGATGTCACTTCCGGTTTACAACGACAGCACTTCCTGTTTCTTGATATCAGCGGGTCGCAAGTCGGGTTGCGGATAAGGTACTTGTGGGTCGGGGTAGCGGGTAAGTATGCGGGTTTAACAAATTGGTTCTGTGCAGGACTCTATCCCGGGGGCCCCTAGCCTCACAGGACTGAAGGAACTCAGTAAGTAAGCAGCGCTCAGCCAGGCAGACTATGAGGCAACATTGCGCTGAGCAGGCAGATTATTTTTAACTGACATAAATGCACACGGAAAGGAAAATAAATCCACACCTTGTTAAATGTCCCTGGGGGAACAACAACAACACAGTAAATCTTCAATAACGCTTGTGTTACTCAGTGTGGCCCCTGCTCCCCTACTATGAAAGAACAGGCTGCCCCTCACCCACCCTCTTATATAAAGCTAAGTAATGGTGGGACGGAAGGTAAAATACACCAGGGGGGCAAAACTCCGAAAGATTTGTGTTTTTTTACTACAAAATATGAATTTTTAGTGGAAAAACCCCCCCAGAAGATGGAAAAAGTCAGAATCCAGCATCTCAGAACTTCCGAGGTTGTATATAAGTCAATGGGAGAAGTCCAGAAAATATCTTGATCTGTGCTGGGTCTTGTGCAATAATCTGAAGATTTCATGGTTTTTGGGCAAAAATCAGAAAAGAAATTGAGTTTTCAGTGTGGAAAATACAAAAAATTTGATTGATTCTTTTTTCCCCCGATTCCTCCCCCACACAGGAAATTTTCGGGAAACTGTATTGATAAATAAGGGGAAAAAACTCTGTGCAATAATCTGAAGATTTCATGGTTTTTGGGCAAAAATCTGAAAAAAAATTGAGTTTTCAGTGTGGAAAATATGAAAAATTTGATCGATTCTTTTTTTCCCCGATTTTTTTCCCCCACACAGGAAATTTTCGGGAAACTGTATTGATAAATAAGGGCAAAAAACTCTGTGCAATAATCTGAAGATTTCATGGTTTTTGGGCAAAAATCAGCAAAAAACAGTTTTCAGTGGGGAAAATACGAAAAATTTGATCGATTCTTTTTTCCCCGATTTTTTCCCCCCACACAGGAAATTTTCGGGAAACTGTATTGATAAATAAGGGGAAAAAACTCTGTGCAATAATCTGAAGATTTCATAGTTTTTGGGCAAAAATCAGCAAAAAAAAGTTTTCAGTGTGGAAAATACGAAAAATTTGATCGATTCTTTTTTCCCCCACACAGGAAATTTTCGGGAAAACGTATTGATAAATAAGGGGAAAAAAACCCTGTGCGGATGTGGTCGGGGTAGTTTTCAGAAAAGAATGCGATAAATTCAGACTTTGATAAATGGCCTCCCCGTGTCTGAGAAGGGATTTATATTTACTTTATCTATAAACGCTTGGAAATAAACTTATTGGCATCCTGATTTGATGGCATACGTGTGTTTATTCACAAGGCAGCCATGATTACTCCAATGAGGAATCTCACAAAGAGCAATGTGCTATCTAGTGCAGGGGTAGCTCACCTTTAAGTTAAACTTTTAGTATGTTATAGAATGGCCAATTCTAAGTAACTTTTCAATTGGTCTTCGTTATTTATTTTTAATCCTTTTTTTTTTTTTAACTATTTGCCTTTTTCTTCTGACTCTCTCCAGCTTTCAAATGCAAGTCACTAACCCCAAATGCTCTGTAAGGCTTCAAATGTTACTTTTTATTACTTATCTTTCCATTTAGGCCTCTCCTATTCATATTCCAGTCTCTTATTCAAAGCAATGCATGGTTGCTAGGGTAATTTGGACCCTAGGAACCAGATTGCTAATACTGCAAACTGGAGAATAAAAAGCTAAATAACTTTAACTCCCATGAATATGGCAGGAGTAAAGCAGGCAGCTCGGATTACACAGGAAAGTGCAGCTATTTGTGCTCCATAACCTGCACAACAGAGCAAATTGCAAGAAAATATGACTTGGTCCCCTGTCACAGCTCAGTGTAGAGGACATGTAGTATGTGCAAGTCACCTGCCAGGGCTGAGTCTACACATTTATTTATTCCAGGAACATTAAGCAACATGACATGATGGAAGCAGGTAGAGTTACCAAGAGAGTAACCATATGACTCCTAGTGAAAGGGGTGAGTTAATAGTGCTTCTCCAGCAGAATTCTGCACTCAAATCCATTTCTTAAAAGAACAAACTGATTTTTTTATATTTCATTTTGAAATCTGACATGAGGCTAGACATATTGTCAGTTTCCCAGCTGCCCCGAGTCATGTGACTTGTGCTCTGATAAACTTCAATCACTCTTTACTGCTGTACTGCAAGTTGGAGTGATATCACACCCCTCCCTTTCCCCCTCAGCAGCCTAACAACAGAACAATGGGAAGGTAACAAGATAACAACTTCCTAACACAAGATAACAGCTGCCTGGTAGATCTAAGAACTGCACTTAATAGTAAAATCCAGGTCCCACTGAGACACATTCAGTTACATTGAGTAGGAGAAACAACAGCCTGCCAGAAAGCAGCTCCATCCTAAAGTGCTGGCTCTTTCTGAAATCACATGACCAGGCAAAATGACCTGAGACGCACCTACACACCAATAAAAAAATAAGTTTTCTGGTTCAGGAATTACATTTTATATTGTAGAGTGAATTATTTGCAGTGTTAACTAGGGATGCACTGAATCCAGGACTCGGTTTGGGATTCGGTCTTTTTTCAGCAGTATTTGGCCAAAATCTTCTGCCAGGCCGAACTGAATCTGAATCCTCATTTGCATATGCAATTAAGGGATAAGGAGGAAAATGGCTTGACTTTTTTGTCACAAAACAAGGAAGTAAAAAAAAAATTCCCCTTCCCATCCCTTATTTGCATATGCAAATTAGGATTCAGATTCGGCTCGGTATTTGGCCGAATCTTTCGCAAAGGATTCGGGGGTTCGGCTGAATCCAAAATAGTGGATTCGGTGCAGCCCTAGTGTTAACAGTGTCATTTAGAAATAAAAACCATGAAAAATCATGACAGAATCCCTTTAAGTTAATATTTAGTATGTTATAGAATAGAATGGCTTAGTCTAAGCAACTTTTCAAATGGTCTTCATGTTTTCTTTTTTATAGTTTTTGCCTCCTTCTTCTGACTCTTCACTAAAAACAAATGCTCTGTAAGGCTACACATTTATTGCTACTTTTTTACTCCTCTCCTATTCATATTAGAGCCTCTCACTCAATTCAATGCATGGTTGCTAGGGTAATTTGGGTCCTAGCAACCAGATTTATAAAATAGCAAACCGGAGAGCTGCTGATTAAATAACAGAACCCTGTACTGATGCCACTCACCGTGCCCGTTGCAGTAGTAGACCCATTTCTCCCGGTTGTGTGCCAGTGTGTTGGACTTTTTGAATCCGGCTTTCTCCACGATGGAGCTGGGGTCCTGCTTTGGTCCCTTTTTGAGGGTGTGGGAGCTTTTGCGGACGCTGCAAACCACGATAATGACCAGAACCAGTAGGAGGAACAGAACAATCATCCACGGGAGGTGCTCGTTAATGTCAAATTCGTTAGCGTTCTGCCGAGGGGGAGTCCTCTTGATGGTCCTCGGTCCGGTTGGCTTAAGTCCATCTCCCTTGCCGCCACCAGACTGCTGGATATTGACCGGTACCGGCTTTTTGGGGGGGTCTTGTTGGTTTCCTGGGTCCCTGGTGTTGGTCGTATTCAAGTAAATGGTTTCATTCTTTGCAGTTTCATTGTAAACATCTGTCGGTTCTGGAACACAAGAATGTTCTGTGTCACTGATATAAAAGGGATGGGCAAAACAATAAGGGAGCCCCAGCCTGTTGCTGTACTACAACTCCCAGAAGCCTTTGCCTGTCAGCAGATGCTGGAGAAGCGTGGTTGATTAGCAACAGCTTCAAAGAACAGTAAAAAATTAAAATGTTTGAACATGTAATGAACATGTAATGTGATGTTGCCATGGTAAAACTGGTGTGTTTGCTTCAGAAACACTACTATAGTTTATATAAACAAGCTGCTCTGTAGCCATGGGGGCAGCCATTCAAGCACAGGATACACAGTAGATAACAGATAAGTACTACTATAGTTTATATGAACAAGCTGCTGTGTAACCATGGGGGCAACCATTCAAGCACAGGATACACAGTAGATAACAGATAAGTACTACTATAGTTTATATAAACAAGCTGCTGTGTAGCCATGGGGGCAGCCATTCAAGCACAGGATACACAGTAGATAACAGATAAGTACTACTATAGTTTATATAAACAAGCTGCTGTGTAGCCATGGGGGCAGCCATTCAAGCACAGGATACACAGTAGATAACAGATAATCTTGGTAGTATACAATGGGATTCTTCAGAACTTATCTGTTATCTACTGTGTATCCTGTGCTTAAATGGCATTACAATTTGGCTAACTAACTATATTAGAAACATTTTTTTTATTTTGCACAGTCTATTTATTTACCCAGTTTTTATTTGTACACTGAATTGTTTGAAACACCTTCATGTTTTGGTTTTACTGTTCCTTTAAGGTCCATGGCACACAAGTCATATTCCCTGCTGTCATTTTTGAGATGCAGAAAGTGCCCAAACCTGACCATGTGATCTTGTGATTTGATACATGGAAGCCCACCGGTGTATGTTGGCCTCAGAGTCAGACAGTGCATTTCCCTTTATCCAATAATAAACAACATGACTTACAGACTGGGTGTCCCACAGCCTATCAGCTTGCTGCTATTCCATTGGTTGCTGCACGGTGTGGGCACAAAATAATGCCATTGACCTTGCACTGAGCCCAGCTACACACTTATGTCACTTGCTTACACTGGCAGAGATATGAGCTCCAGACGGATTATACAAACAGCCTGTATTATACACACACCTGCCCCTCTCCATAATCTACTCCATCTGCTCAGTCTATAAATGACATATAAACATACAGTATAAAGAAACACTTTCTTTCTCAAAAACAGGGCAGGGAAGACTTTGAAAGCAGTGCAAGTAATGGACTTTCTGCTCTTATTAAGTATTAGTCCCTCCACCCCCTGCCATCTGAGGTTTTCCTTCAACAGTGATTGAAGCGCAGAAGGGCAGCAGCTACACAGTCTCACTCTCTTCCCCACTGTTACTATAGACACCATCTCTCCCTACTATACCTGCTATCCCACAGTCACACTCCCTTCCCAGAGACTATTATCCACTGTTACTATAGGCACCATCTCTCCCTACTATACCTGCTATCCCACAGTCACACTCCCTTCCCAGAGACTATTATCCCACTGTTACTATAAGCACCATCTCTCCCTACTATACCTGCTATCCCACAGTCACACTCCCTTCCCAGAGACTATTATCCACTGTTACTATAGACACCATCTCTCCCTACTATACCTGCTATCCCACAGTCACACTCCCTTCCCAGAGACTATTATCCACTGTTACTATAGGCACCATCTCTCCCTACTATACCTGCTATCCCACAGTCACACTCCCTTCCCAGAGACTATTATCCACTGTTACTATAGACACCATCTCTCCCTACTATACCTGCTATCCCACAGTCACACTCCCTTCCCAGAGACTATTATCCCACTGTTACTATAGGCACCATCTCTCCCTACTATACCTGCTATCCCACAGTCACACTCCCTTCCCAGAGACTATTACCCTACTGTTACTATAGACACCATCTCTCCCTACTATACCTGCTATCCCACAGTCACACTCCCTTCCCGGAGACTATTATCCCACTGTTACTATAGACACCATCTCTCCCTACTATACCTGCTATCCCACAGTCACACTCCCTTCCCAGAGACTATTATCCACTGTTACTATAGACACCATCTCTCCCTACTATACCTGCTATCCCACAGTCACACTCCCTTCCCAGGGACTATTATCCACTATCCACGTATTAACAGTACATGTATCCTTTAATATCTTGGAATAAAAAGAAAAAAAATAATGAATGTAAATGACAAAAGTTCTTAGAATAGCACTCTCATCAAATTTACATTCACTTATTAGTAAATAACCAATAGAAACTCACCATAGTCCGTATGAGAGGAATACACATCTGTAGGAGTTGAGGAGAGTGCTCCGCATACATTGTCATGTTCCGTAGTACCGGGATTTATGAGCGCCAGACCAAGCTCCGCACAGTCCGTATGGGCTCTGCATTTCAGAACAGTAGAAGGCACATCAGAAAATGTACCGCGGGAACACGCCTTGCACTTGACATCCTCCGCCTCGCTCCCTTTCTTCCGGACGCCCCATCCGACTGGGCACGACGTGTGAGGGGTGCAGGTATCGTTGAGAAGAAAAGTGGCAGTTGGACAAGAGCACTGGCGGTCAGACAAGGCGGTGCAGGGTGATTTCTCTACAAGCGAGATTTGGCACGGCGCTCTGCAGGGGTGGCACCTGTCGTTTCCATTCTCGTGTTTAGTGAAGGTTCCGTTGGGACAGGGGCTGCACTCCCGCAGGGCTGACTCCGTACAGTGCTTGGATACGTGGGTACCTGCAGGGCATTTATCACAGATGAGATTTATCTTGGATTCGGGATCAGAGTGTTGGTATTTTCCCGATGGGAGGACTACAGTCGTCTTCTCAGATATCAGCACAGATGCGCCATCCGTGGTACCGGCAAGAACAACTACAATCTGAAAGGCAAAGGAAACTTTCTTAAAGGGATACTGTTTTTTTTCCAAAAATACACCAGTTAATAGTGCTGCTCCAGCAGAATTCTGCACTGAAAAGGAGCAAACAGATTTTTTAATATTTAAAGGGATGGTTCACCTTTTAGTTTATTTTTAGTATGTTATAGAATGGCCAATTCTTAGCAACTTTTCAATTGGTTTTCATTATTTACTTTTTATAGTTCAATGATTATTTGGTATTTTCTTTGACTCTTTCCAGCTTTCAATATTACAACTAAAAAAATATTTGTTGGTTCAAGAATAAAACAGTTTCATTTAAAAATAAAAGGTAAGCCATAAAAATCATGACAGAATCCCTTTAAAAATCCATGTACAGGTATGGGATCCATTATCCGGAAACCCATTATCCAGAAAGCTCCAAATCACAGAAAGGCTGTCTCCCATATACTCCATTATAATCAAAAAATCTTGATCCCAACTAAGATATAATTAATCCTTATTGGAAGCAAAACCAGCCCATCGGGTTTATTTAATGTTTACGTGATTTTCAAGTAATCTTAAAGTATGAAGATCCAAATTATGGAAAGTTCCATTATCCGGAAAACCCCAGGTCCCGAGCATTCTGGATAATGGGTCCCGTACCTGTACCATGTTAGCGCTATCAAACAGCACCGGTCTGAAGCATATGCGCGAAAATCCACTCCATCTTTGGCCAGCCAAGTAATAGGCTAAATGAAAGGGGAGGCGGGTTCACTTTTAAGAAAATGAAAGACCAACTGCAAATTACCTCAGAATATTACTCTCTACAACATACTAAAAGTTAACGTAAAGGTGAACAGCCCCTTTAATTTGCCCCTAATTATGGGCCAATGATCACACAGGAGCCCAGTGCGCACCCATTAGAGCCACAATCCTCATCCTGCGGGATTTTCCTATGGAATTTTCCAACCTTCCCAACTGCAATATAACCAGGTTCTGTCCAGTACTGATCAGTGGCCACACAAGCAATGGAAACCTGCACAGGTCCTATGAATAATCACATTGTGCCTGGGTTTGTACTGTAATGCCCTTCTCGTCTGCAGCCTAAATTCTACTTATTTAAGTTGATTAAGATTCTCTTAATAGGCACTAGATTAATAACAAGCTCATTACATAGTAAATCATTAGCTGCAATGAATGAGTCAAGAGAAACATTTGTGCTCAGAAATACACTGGTCTCTGTGTTCAGAAACAAATCCAGTGCAAATCCAAAATCCAATCCGGAACCAATGGCTGAACATACATTCACCATACTGTCTCCCTAGGGCCCCGACATCCAGTACAATCATTCATTGTAGAGCTCCCGCTCTGGCTAGCGACCAGAAATTATATTTACAGGGTATTACACTTGCAACTTGTAGAGTCCTGCACAGAACCAATTTCTAAGACCAGGACCCAACCCCGCAACCTGTGCCCCCAACTGCAACCCGCATTTTTACCCACTTTGATGCGATACCCGCATCTGCTTTATCTGCAACCTGCCGACCACCATCAAACAGGAATTGATGTTGCTGCAAACTGGAAGTGCCATCATCAAAAGTGGGTGGGGACATAAGTAAAATTTTAAAAGGAGTAAAATATAGACAATATAACATAAGAAATTTAGATGAGACCCGCAACCTGCATCTATACCCGCACCTGAAAATCCTACCCTCATTTCGCAGGGTACCCACTTTTTTTTGCAGGTAACCCGCAGGTACCCCACCTGCTGCAGGACTCTAACTTGTATTACTTCTTTTATTACTTCACTTATACATACACATACATATGTATAATATAAAAATATAAAAATGGTGAGTTCTGATGTCATTAGTTATAAACGGTGAGTTCTGATGTCATCAGTTATAAACGGTGAGTTCTGATGTCATTTGTGTCACATGACTCATTGAAACTTATGTACTACAAAACCTTTCAAGATAAGCTTGGTTTCACGATAACGAAAAGATCTTTAAAAATCTTTACATCTATGGCCAGCTTAAATCTAATTTTTTTAATGAAAACAAAGTCAAACAAACTCCCTTCCACGAATTGAACTCGTTTATATAATAATTTTTTAAAAAAAAAAAAATCGGACAGACAAAGTCGAGTTTTCGCTGCCAAAGCTCAACTTTTTCTGGCTATTAGACAAAAACCCCGACTTTATCGGATTATCCAGCGCATCTCATGATGTCAACAAACAACTTCAGGGACATCTGCATTCTACATGAGCTCGACAGGTTTGAGATGGAGTATTTTCAGAATCGGATTTTTCATCGGGGTATGATAAATCTCTAATATTTAAGTTTTTTTACCCACAAAAAAAAATGTGAGTTTTACCTCTAAAAACCTTGACTAGGAAAAATGGAGGTTTAATAAATGGGCCCCTTGCTATATTCCTAGCTCTTCCTACTCATGTAAAAAAATAAATGGTTAAAAAAGTAATATTGGCTTTAACTTCTTTAAGAGAGGGCCCAAGGGAATAAGGGGCCCACCGTTGGCAAAGATGGTGCGTGGCTTGGGACTGGCAGGGGTTGTGGCTTAGGTGGGGTAAAGCTGGGGTGTGTCTGGAGATGAAAGGCCCACCAAGGTCCCCACTTGCCTGTACTTATGGTCAATATAAGCCTTTTCAATTGTGAGCTTACAATGAATTTACCTAAGGCTACACTACTAAAGGCCATTACACCCTGTTTTGAAGGATAACTAAAGCCTAACTAAAGAAGTAGCTAGAAATGTTGTACATGATGTTTTGTGCGTCTGTACCAGCCCAAGGCAACCACAGCCCTTTAGCAGTAAAGATCTGTGTCTCCAAAGATGCCCCAGTAGCTCCCCATCCTCTTTTCTGCTGATTCACTGCACATGCTCTGTGCTGCTGTCACTTACTGAGCTTAGGGACCCACTCACAATATACAGTACTCATAGAATAGAAATGTCACAATATAAGGCTGATTAGTAATTAATACAGATAATTACTACATGGCAGCACAGAAACCAGTGCAATTAGCATCAGAATTTAATAATCAGCAAACCTGTAGCATCAGCTTATATTACAGCCAGGGAAGCTCATTTTCTGCTGGATAATTAGTGACGAGCCCTAAGCTTAGCTTCTCAACAGCCAATCAGAGCCCACTGAGCATGTGAGTGTCACAGACACTTTCCAAGATGGTGACCCCCTGTGACAAGTTTGAAGTCCTGGATCATTGCTGCTATTGACAAGCTCAAACTTTAGCCTCGTGCAATAAGTTCACTATATAAAATATGCCATTTTTAGACATATTAATTTTTATGGTTTAGTTCACCTTTAAGGCATTTTTTATATGGCATTTCATCTCTGACCATTTCCTAATGCTTCGGCTGCTGTAATGAGTTCCTGCTGTGGACGCCATATACGCCAAATGGAGCATAAGAGCGTCCCGTGCGGGTGCAGCCATACAGACTGGCAAGGAATAACCTCATTCTCAGTGAGCCAGGGACGCTGCTTTTTGTTCTTGTGCCAAAAATACAACGGAGCCACGGGCTCAGTCCCTGGATCAGAAAATTCTCCCGCAAGCCTTTGTGTCTAACAACAGGAGCACGAAAATTATATTAATGTGGAAAAACCTGACGGTGATGATTGTGGTTGGACAATTGCACTTCCATTAGTGCTCTCTCTGCCGCCTGTAATTATTATAAATATGTCTATTCTGCCTCGCCCACGCTTTCCTCTCATTAACTAACATACGCTTTGTCTCCTCAGTACCGCCGACCCATTGTGTCCCGAGAAGCAACTCGCCCACCACTAAGCAATATCATTTTAGGCCCAGCTGAGAGAGAAACTGCTTTCTTAGAGACACATCAGCAGCAGCAGCCTCTGGGTCTGCCACCCCTCCGTAAAGGGGTTGTTCACGTTTAAATTAACTGTTAGTAGGATGTAGAGAGTGATATTCTGAGACAATTTGCAATTGGTCTTCATTTTTTTTATTATTTGTGGTTTTTGAGTTATTTAGCTTTTTATTCAGCATCTCTCCAGTTTGTAATTTCAGAAATCTGGTTGCTATGGTCAAACTTACCTTAGCAACCATGCATTGATTTGAACAAGAGTTTGGAATATGAATAGGAGAGGCCTGAATAGAAAGATGAGTAATTAAAAGTAGCAATAACAATACATCTGTAGCCCTAGGGCAGAGACACGCTGCTATTTCGGGAGATTAGTCGCCCAGCAACAAAACTGCTTCTTCTTCGGGCGACTTATCCCCCCAAACTGCCTTCCCGCTGGCTATAATGTAAATTGCCGGTGGGATGGCACTCGGAAAGCTTCGGTTTCCGAAGTCACCTCACAAGGAAACTTCGGAAAGCCGCAGGAAGGCAGTTTGGGGAGATAAATCGCCCGAAGAATAAGTGATTTATCACTGGGTGACTAATCTCCCGGAATAGCAGCGTGTGTCTCTTCCCTTATGGAGCATCTGTTTCTTTTAGCTGGGGTCAGAAGAAAAAGGCCAATAATTCAGAACCTATAAAAAATAAATAATGAAGATTAATTGAAAATGTTCAAAGAATTAGCCATTCTATAACATACTTAAAGTTAAAGGAGTTGTTCACCTTTAAATTAACTTTTAGTATGAGCCGCTGGGTCTGCCATCCCTACTTAAAGGGGTCGTTCATGTTTAAATTTACTTTTAGTATGATGTAGAGAGTGATATTGTGAGACAATTTGCAATTGGTTTTCATTTTTTATTACTGGTGGTTTTTAAGCTATTTAGCTTTTTATTCAGCAGCTCTCCAGTTTGCAATGTCAGCCATCTGGTTGCTAGGGTTCGAATTACCCTAGCAACCATGCATTGATTTGAACAAGAGACTGGAATATGAATAGGTGAGGCCTGAATAGAAAGATGGGTAATAAAAAGTAGCAATAACAATAAATGTGTAGCCTGACAGAGCATTTGTTATTTAGATGGGGTCAGTGACCCCCATCTGAAAGTTGGAAAGAGTCAGAAGAAAAAGAAGGCAAATAATTCAGAACCTATAAAAAATAAACAATGAAGACCAATTAAAAAGTTTCTTAGAATTAGTTCTTCTATAACATACTAAAAGTTAAGTTAAAGGTGAACTACCTTGCTGGAAAGTTTCATACATGTTACCATGTAACGGGTGCACTTGCATGTGATTTATCATTAGGGGCAGGACAGAAACATTAAGGTCCCTTACACATGGGCGGTTTTTCCTGCACTCCCCTGCGTTGCACTTTTTTCCGTTCAGCTGCAGGGGAGCGCAGGAGTAGACACACTCAATTACTGTGAAGGGGCGATACTCACACAGATGCATGTATGCGCCAAACGAGGGTGAAATGCAACATGCTGCATGCCACCTGAGCAAACAGATTTTTTTATATTCAATTTTGAAATCTGACATGGGGCTAGACATATTGTCAGTTTCCCAGCTGCCCCAGTCATGTGACTTGTGCCTGCACTTTAGGATGGAACTAATTTCTGGCAGGCTGTTTTTATATGTCTCAGTGGGACTTGGCATTTACTATTGAGTGTTGTTCTTAGATCTACCAGGCAGCTGTTATCTTGTGTTGGGGAGCTGTTATCTGTTCTTTTATTAGGTTGCTGGGGGGGGAGGGAGGGGGTGATATCACTCCAACTTGCAGTACAGCAGTAAAGAGTGACTGAAGTTCATCAGAGCACAAGTCACATGACTGGGGGCAGCTGGGAAACTGACAATATGTCTAGCCCCATGTCAGATTTCAAAATTGAATATAAAAAAATCTGCTTGCTTTTTTGAAAGATGGATTTCAGTGTAGAATTCTGCTGGAGCAGCACTATTAACTGATTCATTTTGAAAAAAAACATGTTTTCCCATGACAGTATCCTTTTAATGAATGGTGGTTTTGGACTCATAAACCTCAACTACTATGTAAGTATGATGAAGGGTGATGCACATGACTGGCATGCATTACATAAAGTGATTATGTTACAAATGCTGTAACCAGAGCTGACTGTAACGACTGCTGAGCATTTGTACCAGCTCCAGGCCACTTCCTCTGCTGACCATCATCACTAGGGGCCACACACTGCGGGAGGAATGGAGCTGCCCGTGACTTAATGATGGATATGACTAACGATGGATGTGACTAGTAACAATGGAAGTGACTGCAGCAGCAGCAGCTGGGCAACTGTTTGTCACAGGCTGACACGCCACAGTGTTTCTGGAAGCTGAGCAGACTCAGACTTTGCTTCCGGGAACAATGGAAGTCTTGCGTCAGGCTCTGGTTCCCAGTGATAGAGAATTCATTCCTTTCTTTGAGCTCCATTACTCACACTCATGCTCTCCAGTTAGATAAGCAGCCGTGGGGACTATGGGATAAACACGCTCAGCCGGCTCATTGCAGCAGATACATTTAAATTGTGCCCCCTGATCAGCATAGATTACCCCTATAAGGTGCCTGTGTACTGACAGATAGAAGGGAAGCTCATTATACAGAAGAGCCGGGGCACTTGATTGGTGTTAAGGTTTATTATCTGTACAATTAAGATTTAAAGGGGTAGTTTACCTTTAAGTTAACTCTTAGGGTTCTTTCAGACGGGAGTTTTTTGCTGCACTCCCCTGCGTTACGCTTTCTTCCATTCTTCCGCAGGGGTTAAATAGCAGCTGCCATATTAGCTTGGTGTGACATCACTTCCTGCCTGAGTCTCTCCCTGCTCACTTATAGCTCTGGACTGAGATTACAGCAGAGAAGGGAGGGAGGGAGAGAGGAGCAAACTGAGCATGCTCAAGCCCTAGCCCTGGAGGTTTAAGCTGAAAACAGGAAGTCTGATACAGAAGCCCATGAGTACACAATAGAAGGAAAGAAATGCTGTGTTTCTTTTGACAGAGGACTCAGAGCAGCATTACTTTACTCGTGTTTTATATAGACCTTTCTGATAACGCTTACTTCATTTTAGAATTTCCTTCTCCTTTAAGGAAATAAATATTTGAGGATTGGACCAGACTCCACCTTGTGGGACAGCCGGTGTTCTATGCACCAGGCACTTTCCCATGTGGGGGAAGGGAGGCTAATTGGTAGATGGGGGACGAAAGGAAGTGAAACCCGTTTGCAGAACCTAACGAGCAAAGCACAGAGATTTAGAGGAAAGGAATTTAGTTATGACGCCTGTCAGCGCTGGTGGTTTTACTACAGGATCCGGCCACAAGCTCATGGTTAATCATGTGCACTCACCTAATGTTGTCCTGTTGCACGGCTGCATGAAAGGACAGAAAAACTGTTATTGCTACTTTTTATTACTCATCTTTCTATTCAGGCCTCTCCTATTCATATTCCAGTCTCTTATTTAAACCAATGTATGGTTGCTAGGGGAATTTGGACCCTAGCAACCAGATGGCTGAAACTGCAAACTGCTGAAAAGGCTAAATAACTCAAAAACCCACGAATAATAAAAAATGAAAACCAGTTGCAAATTGGTTTGCAACTGGTTGCTAAGGTCCAAATTAACTTAGCAACCACGCATTGATTTGAATATGAGACTGGAATATGAATAGGAGAGGCCTGAATAGAAAAATGAGTAATAAAAAGTAGCAATAACAATACATTTGTAGCCTTACAGAGCATTTGTTTTTTAGATGGGGTCAGTGACCCCATTTGAAAGCTGGAAAGAGTCAGAAGGAAAATGATTCAAAAAATATATTAAGAAAATGAATGAAGACCAATTGAAAAGTTGCTTAGAATTGGCCATTATATAACAAACTAAAAGTTAACCACCTCTTTATCCTAAAGGATAATGAAAGGGAATCCAAAGCCGTCAGAGTACAGTGAGGGAGAAGAACAAAGGGACGCTCCACTCCCGCCCCAGCCCAATAATTACAGTCACCCCATTCTTTCTGATTATACGGAGCGGCACAATAATAAGGGCCCATGATTGTGGGTCTCCTGGCCTATGGAGTACAGCACAAGAAGAAATGAAGGTCACAGTGAGGATGATGGCAATGACCAGTTGTACAGGAATAAAGTGCAGCCCATGTCGAAGATCATTTACAGTCACAATTACAGGCTGCACTGAATCCGGGATTCGGCCTTTTTCAGCAGGATTTGGATTCAGCCAAATCCTTCTGCCCGGCCAAACCGAATCAGAATTTGGATATGCAAATTAGTATGGATGCACCGAATCCACTATTTTGGATTCGGCCGAACCCTTGAATCCTTTGCGAAAGATTTGGCCGAATACCGAACCTGCATATGCAAATTATGGGTGGGAAGGGGAAAACATTCTTTACTTCATTGTTTTGTGACTTAAAGTCACGCAATTTCCTTCCCCACCCCTAATTTGCATATGCAAATTAGGATTCGGTTCCGCTTCGGCTGGGCAGAAGGATTCGGCCGAATCCTTCTGAAAAAGGCCGAATCCTGTCCGAATCCCGAACCCTGGAGTCGGTGCATCCCTACAAATTAGTGGTAGGGAGGAAAATCGTGTGACTTTTTGTCACAAAACAAGGAAGTAAAAAATGTTTTCCCCCTAATTTGCATATAGATTTGTTTCGGTTTTCGGCCGAATCTTTTACGAAATAGTGGATTCGGTGCCCCCCTAATTCTAATGCAGGTACCGGCCAGGGAAACGTATCAGTCGGGGGGAGGGGCATTTGTATCCAGCCCAAGAGCAAAGGCACAAATTGACTTTGCACTGAGGTGTCAGACATATTTAAAGGGATACTGTCATGGGAAAAAATTTATTTTTCAAAATGCATCAGTTAATAGTGCTGCTCCAGCAGAATTCTGCACTGAAATCCATTTCTCAAAAGAGCAAACAGATTTTTTTTATATCCAAATTTGAAATTTGACATGGGGCTAGACATTTTGTCAATTTCCCAGCTGCCCCAAGTCATGTGACTTGGCCGTTTCCCATAGACTCAATTTTATCCAAATAATCACATTTTTTTAAAAAAATATTTATTATAATAATTAGTCCTTATTGGAAGCAAAACCAGCCTATTGGGTTTATTTCATGTTTACATGATTTTCTAGTAGACTTAAGGTATGAAGATCCAAATTATAGAAAGATCCATTATTTGGAAAACCCCATTTCCCGAGCATTCTGAGTAACAGGTCCAATACCTGTAATGATAATGGCTGTATATGGAGATCTGGCAGCTCTAGGGAGGCTTGCAGTGCTGCACAATATAGTTCCTCTGGCAGGGTAAGGGTTACAAGCAATGAGATGCATAAATGCACTGCAGTCAGTGCTTGGCAACAGTCACTAAGGTATATTCATCCACATGCACAATGGCTTATGTGCTTCATCAATATTAATATGTGCAGGAAGAGTCATGTAATAATCTAAGGGGAATATTTATTAAGGGTTGAATTTTGAATTGAAAAAACTTCGCAATTCGAATTCAAAAAGACCAACCGAAATGAAGTTGAAGGTTTTTTTTTGCTTCAGAAACTCTACTAGAGTTTATATACAGGATACACAGTAGATAACAGATAAGTCCTACCATAGTTTATATAAACAAGCTGCTGTGTAGCCATGGGGACAGCCATTCAAGCACAGGATACACTGTAGATAACAGATAAGTACTACTATAGTTTATATAAACAAGCTGATGTGTAGCCATGGGAGCAGCTATTCAAGCACAGGATACACAGTAGATAACAGATAAGTACTACTATAGTTTATATAAACAAGCTGCTGTGTCGCCATGGGGACAGCCATTTAAGCACAGGATACACAGTAGATAACAGATAAGTAGTACTATAGTTTATATAAACTAGCTGCTGTGTAGCCATAGGGGCAGCCATTCAAGCACAGGATACACAGTAGATAACAGATAAGTACTACTCTAGTTTATATAAACAAGCTGCTGTGTAGCCATGTGGGCAGCCATTCAAGCACAGGATACACAGTAGATAAGAGATAAGTACTACTATAGTTTATATAAACAAGCTGCTGTGTAGCCATGGGGGCATCCATTCAAGCACAGGATACACAGTAGATAACAGATAAGTACTACTCTAGTTTATATAAACAAGCTGTTGTGTAGCCATGGGGGCAGCCATTCAAGCACAGGATACACAGTAGATAACAAATGCGTTCTGAATAATCCCATTGTATAATAGAACCTTTTCTCCTTTTTCAGCTTTAAATGGCTGCCCACATGGCAGCTTGTTTATATAAACTATAGTAGTACTTATCTGTTATCTACTGTGTATCCTGTATATAAACTATAGTAGAGTTTCTGAAGCAAATACATCAATTTTGCCATGGGAACAGGACATAATATTTGCATTACTTTCATTTTTTGGTGTTACTGTTCTTTTAACTTGCAGTTTCAGTCTTGCATAAGCTTCCATTGTTCTCTCCGGTTACCTTGGTGCTAACATTTCGCAATTATAGTTACCTCTTACTATTTGTGTGTTTTCCCACTGACTTAGGACAGATTTAGATGATCTCAAAATGCATTTTGCACATAGTAGCCTAAATGCCTGTTAGAGTTGCCATTTTTTGGGTGATAACCACGTGTCCGTGGCTCCAACGCGCGACTCCCATAGAGGAAGGCCTATGCAGTAGAACATATACAAGTACAGGGAGGCCTGAGAACAAGACATTTTTAAAGGGAAAAATAACAGATTTTAGTTGATTTTTTACCCCAAAATCCGGAATTCTGCACAAATTACGCACAGGGTGAGGCATGTAATACCCACTGACATTTTGGCAAGGAGCGAGGGAACAGGGACACACTGGCCTTTATCTACAAGCGACACTGACAGATTGTTTATGTTCTTTCTTGAGATCTTTTTGGTGTGTAGTTTGTTCCACAAGCCTTATCTCTCCCCACGCATTTCACACAGAAGGGGCTAGTGTGGTGATGCAGGTTTATAGAAAAGTAATATATCTGTCTTATTACTCAAGGATGGGAATCTACAGCTTATGTCTCCCCTACCTCCCAAGTAGGACCTTCAATAACTGCTTCCACATAAATAGCTTTTATGCTATTAGGATGCATCGTTTTGTATTTAAAGGAGAAGTTAAAGTCTAAAAAAACAAATAGTCTTGAAATGCACGACTCCAAGTGCAGTGTGCCAAGTGCATGTCTAACTGCAATGTTTTTTTAACCCAAAATGCTATGCTTTTTTTTTTTTTACTGTAATAATAGGTAAATTGGCATTGAAATCCATCTACAGCTATGGGATCTGTTATCTAGGATGCTCTGGATCTGGTGTTTTCTGGATAAGGGATCTTTCCATAATTTGTATCTCCATACTTATATGGCAGGGCAGAGACATAAATTCAGAGGCGACAAATCTCTTCTTCGGGGCGACTAATCTCCCATGAACTTCCCACTGGCTAGAATGTAAATCGCCAACAGAATGGCAATTGGAACAATTCGTTTTCCGAAGTCGCCCGAAGTTTCCTCGTGAGGAAGAGATCCGAGTGCCATCCCGCCAGCAATTTACATTCTAGCCGGCGGGAAGTTCATGGGAGATTAGTCGCCCCGAAGAAGAGATTTGTCGGCGGGCGACTAATCTCAAATTTGAACGCATGTCTCTGCCCAAAGGGGCCGATTTATTTAGGGTCGAATAACAAATTCAAATTTTTTTTTTTTTGGTTTAAAAAAAACATTTTTTTAATGTTAATCCCCCAAATTGGAATGTAAAGCCGAATGTGAGATTTATCACACCTTGACCATGGAAACAGTGCTAATTTGAATATTCGCCACCTAAGGGTAGGACTACA
Organism: Xenopus laevis; assembly: GCF_017654675.1. Lineage (NCBI taxonomy): Eukaryota > Metazoa > Chordata > Amphibia > Anura > Pipidae > Xenopus > Xenopus laevis. The sequence continues at coordinate 158,280,794 of NC_054379.1, forward strand.
GGATGATTTTGGAGCGATCCGACGCACTGCACAAAAACGCAGGCGTCAAATCGAACGCAACGGAAATAAGGTAAGTGAATGCATCGTCGGATGCAGACGCAGCGATTTGAATTTTCAGGTTGGGACTATTCGATCGAATATTAAACGTTCAAATTTTTTCTTAAATAACCTCCTATTCGAGTATATTCAAATTTATTATTTAGAATTATAAACATTATATAAACTCAGTAGGTTGGTTTTGCTTACAATAAAGATTAATTATATCTTAGTTGGTATTTGATTATAATGGAGTCTATGGGAGATGGCCTGTCTGTAATTCAGAGCTTTCTGGATAACAAATTTCTGGATAACGGATCCTATAACTGTAGTTACACTTTGACATGAATCAGGCACAATTGCTCTGATAATTTCCTTGCCTGCATTATATATATATATATATATATATATATATATATAATACACAAAAGCCATGAATATCCTGTAAATTATATCCTTATAAACGGTGAGTTCTGATGTCATCAGTTATAAACGGTGAGTTCTGATGTCATTTATGTCACATGACTCCCTGAAACTTGTGTATTATAATAAATAAAGTACCCCCAGTTGTAAAATATGAGGATATTAGAAGTTACCTCGGAGTTCCATGACATGTATAAAAACACTCGGCCTTGTATTTTTATATGGTCATGAAACTCCTCGGAAACTTATAATATCCCTATATTTTACAAAAGGGGGTACTTTATTCACTATATATTATATACATCTAAGGGTGGCAGCAATGTGTGGTTTTAACAGAAAAGAGAAGTTAGTGGGGCACCTGGATTTTACACGCATCTAAACACTGTGCCCAGTCATCTTGTGACTATTATATACACCCATGTCTGCGGCTACACAATTTTATATACGGTAATTTGCTGATCATTTTTGCATTCACGAAACACTACACGACCCAATTTCGCAGCAGTGATTTATTAAATGTGCTGCCTGCTGGCAGGGAACTTCTATTTATTCCCCAGATAATTCTCTTACAGTAATATCGTCTGAATGGGTTTTTATGGCCTGAGGAGCTGCACTCTAATGAAAGGCTGGGTCTATGTCCAGGAGACAACATAGGATATTAATGGCAGCAGCACTGTCTTTAGGGATTGCTAAGTAGGCCACTGATTTGGACAATAATAAGAAGCTCAATAACATACCATATATTCACTTCTCTGTGCAGCCAACACCTATACTCCCTATCATAAACCTCTGGGAAGGGAGTGTGACTGTAGGGAGAGATGGTGTCTATAGTAACAGTGGATAATAGTCTCTGGGAAGGGAGTGTGACTGTGGGATAGCAGGTATAGTAGGGAGAGATGGTGCCTATAGTAACAGTGGGATAATAGTCTCTGGGAAGGGAGTATGACTGTGGGATAGCAGGTATAGTAGGGAGAGATGGTGTCTATAGTAACAGTGGGATAATAGTCTCTGGGAAGGGAGTGTGACTGTGGGATAGCAGGTATAGTAGGGAGAGATGGTGCCTATAGTAACAGTGGATAATAGTCTCTGGGAAGGGAGTGTGACTGTGGGATAGCAGGTATAGTAGGGAGAGATGGTGCCTATAGTAACAGTGGATAATAGTCTCTGGGAAGGGAGTGTGACTGTGGGATAGCAGGTATAGTAGTGAGAGATGGTGCCTATAGTAACAGTGGATAATAGTCTCTGGGAAGGGAGTGTGACTGTGGGATAGCAGGTATAGTAGGGAGAGATGGTGCCTATAGTAACAGTGGGATAATAGTCTCTGGGAAGGGAGTATGACTGTGGGATAGCAGGTATAGTAGGGAGAGATGGTGCCTATAGTAACAGTGGGATAATAGTCTCTGGGAAGGGAGTATGACTGTGGGATAGCAGGTATAGTAGGGAGAGATGGTGCCTATAGTAACAGTGGATAATAGTCTCTGGGTAGGGACAGTAGGAACAGTGTACATGTTGGCGTATGGGGGGTGGGCTGACATATGGACTTGTGTATGCAATAAAAGCTGCCATTCAGTGCAGAGGGTGCGGTTAATGAGACTGACAGCAGGAGGGTCAATACAAATATCATGCAAGTGTCTTTCCCTTACTTTTGGTTCTTTTCCCGTTGCAGAACTTGCCAGTCTCTATAAAGATGAGTCGCAGCGACCGCAGAATATCAAAGTAATTTTCTAAAGTGCTCTGAGCGCAGGCGAGTGACTTTGTGCTGCTGATATTTATGGATTTAATGAATTAATTCCAAACAGCTGACTCATATTGCTGTATATTGTGCTGGGAAAGGGCCAGTTTTTATGATCCAAGTTGGTCAGCACTGACATTAATGGGGTATCATAGAAGCACAGAGTAGTAGCTCCTTAGGAGGAGTCTAAGGACAGGGTATTGGTATCATTATATTATTGCCAAGGGGAGGCGGGGAATCTGGAACTCTGAAACGGCCCATCTGGTGATGCTATTATATTTTAGTTGCTAGGGGGAGTATAAATTAGCAGGTGGGTTCCCTATCCCTTTCCTGCACAATGGAAACAGAAACTTTCAAGAGAGACGATAATGTCATGTTAAAGGGACACTGCCAGTCCGTAGTATCCTTTTATTTTAACATTCTTTTACCTTTTTTATGCATGTTTCAAGTGATACTGGCACGTTTATACCAAAGAAAGGGATTTTATCAGTGTCCCTTAAAGCTACACACAGCTGTTTTTTTTTTTTACTAAGAATTCCTCCCTTTCCGTTAGACCCCTGCACAGCGATACCGTTGTCATTCTTATGGAGTGTGGCGTTGACTTTGCACGCTATTCCTGCACCCTGAGCTGGAGGGATGAGCTATAAAACTCCAGAATTACAACTGCCATATGTAAACTCCCTGCACCCACGATTACTTGCACCAGCGCAGCTGCCCTTTAACAACCGTAGGTTATAGGACTCTCTTTGTACACAGCACCCCCACACAAACGTCTGTGCAAAATATATTCTGTGCAATTGACAGACTTGTGCGATGACACACCTATGCAAACTGCACCCAAATGCCCACAATTTAGCAACCAGAACAAAAAATAGTTTAAAAAGTGAAAGTACCCCTTTATATTAACTGTTTCTATATTCTAGATTCTAAACTCAGGATGCACCGAATTCACTATTTGTGATTCGGCCGAATCCCCGAATCCATCATGAAATATTTGGCCGAATACGGAACCTAATCCTAATTTGCATATGCAAATTAGTGACAGGAAGGTAAAAAGTGGAAAAAAATGTTTTTACTTCCTTGTTTTGTGGCAAAAAGTTATGTGATTTCCCTTCACGCCAATAATTTGCATATGCAAATTAGGAATCGGATTTGGTTCTGCCAGACACAAGGAATCGGCGTATATCCTGCTGGAAAACGCCAAATCTCAAATGTCACAACATCCTGGATTCGGTGCATCCCTATTCTAAACACCTTTTCAGTTGGTCTTAAATCATCAGTATTCCTTTTCTGCCTATTTCCAGCCTGCAACCGAAAATTGGTCGTCAGGGCAACGAAAATACAGATCAACCATGAGCGTTTGCTCTTATTGTTACTCTTCTTTTCTAACTGCTTATCTTTCTTTTCTACCCTGCGCCTATCGATCGTCATTTCTGATGGTTGCTAGGGAACTTAATCCCCTATTAGTAGTTAAAGGGGTGGTTCACTTGTAAATTAGCTTTTAGTATGTTAAAGAATGGCCAATTCTAAGCAATTTTTCAATTGGGACTTTATTTCTGACTCTTTCCAGCTTTCAAAAGGGGGTCACTGACCCCACCTAAAAAGCAAATGCTCTGTAAGGCTACAAATGTATTGTTAATGATACTTCGTTATTACTCATCTTTCTATACAGGTCTCTCCTATTTATATTCCAGCAGGGTGGTTCACCTTTAACTTAACTTTAAGTATGTTATAGAAGGGCTTATTCTAAGTAACTTTTTAATTCATCTTCATTGTTTATTTTTCATAGGTTCTAAACTATTTGCTTTTTTTTCCATCTGACTCTTTCCAACTTTCAGATGGGGGTCACTGACCCCATCTAAATAACATGCTCTGTAAGGCTACATATTTATTGTTATTTTTATTATTTTATTTTATTACTCATCTTTCTATTCAGGCCTCTCCTATTTATATTCCAGTCTCTTATTCGAATCAATGCATGGTTGCTAGGGTCATTTGGACCCTAGCAACCAGATGGCTGCAATTGCAAACTGGAGAGCTGCTGAATAAAAAGCTAAATAACTCAAAAACCACAAATAATAAAAAAATGAAAACCAATTGCAAATTGTCTCTCTACATCATACTAAAAGTTAATTTAAAGGTAAACAACCCCTTTAACTACCCCAAGCAAGTGCCTCTTCACATTAACATTACAATAGAGTAGGAAGCCTTCAACACAATCATTTGTTGTGGCAACACCAACTCTCGGGCTCATGATTCTACTAACTACTCCTGGTATTCTGCAGGGTAAACCGTACCTTCACTCAGCTTATACCACCGGCACTGTGCCAACATGGGGGCACACCAAAACCCACACTGTACCACCTTAAATGGTTCAGATCAATTAATTTTTTCCGTCTCAGCTACTACATTATTATATAAGACCGATGCCCTTGCTAGCATTATTAGGAACATATTACTTCACTGTGTCACAACCATTAGGCACACATGACAAATTATTATTATTTATAAAACACTAACATAACCTGCCTCTCATTCTGGCACAAAGTATTATCATCACTTCCCATGTGTTTCCCCAGCATGCTTTGTCTGTGTGCTCCTTCTGCAGCCCAAGTTGAAGCATAAGACAATAAGGTGCCCCATGAGAGTTGCCCAAGGTATGTGAGGCAGACATGAAGCAACCAAGGAACCCCACATGCAGGAGCTGATGAAGCCGATAAATAAGGCAGGCAAGAAATTCATAAGGATGTGAAGGTGTGACTATTCCCCTGGGGTTATAGTGATGAACATGGAATATTGCAAATCCAAACTTCAGCCTCCCAGCTGAACTGCAACTCTCAGTATCCCTTAATAGGCAGCAGGCTGCAAGTGCCAGCAGGCTGCCAGGGGGTCCCTGGTACAGTAAATATAAATGGGATTTTTTTGGTGCCATTATGGGTGCCCTGTGCAACTTGAGCCTGCGAGGAAAAGTGCAAACGCAGAGCTTTTACTGCAGATCTGGCTGATACACAGAACATAAGCCTCCATCTGTTATCTATCTCTCAATCCATCCATCAATCTCTATCTATCTATCTATCTATCTATCTATCTCTCAATCCATCCATCAATCTCTATCTATCTATCTATCTATCTATCTGTCTGTCTGTCTGTCTGTCTGTCTATCTATCTATCTGTTATCTATCTCAAAACCCATCTATCTATCTATCTATCTATCTCTCAATCCATCCATCAATCTCTCTAACTATCATTTATCTATCTATCTATCTATCTATCTATCTATCTATCTATCTATCATCTATCTATCTATCTATCTATCTATCTATCTATCTATCATCTATCTATCTGTATTGTCTATCTATCTATCTATCTATCTATTTATCTATCTATTATCTATCTATCTATCTATGATCTATCTATCTATCTATCTATCTATGTATTTATCTATCTATGATCTATCTATCTGTCTGTCTGTCTGTCTATCTTTCTCTCAATCCATTTATTATCTATCCATCCATCCTTCTATCTATCTGTCTGCCCGCTATCAATCTATCATACACAATATATAAATATTTGATAAAAAGAACGTTTAATATGACCGCAGTGCTTAAACAATATAGATAGTGCTGCCCATTCACCTGCTGCTTGTGCCAACTACAACCCACAGACAGGGCCAGGTGGGCATCTCACCAGTACAAATAAATCATCTGCCTCAACCAGCTCTCTTGTCACTGCCAGTCTGATATACCCTCTCTTAAATCTTAAATCTGAATCAACCATTGAATTACGTAAGGTGGCAGGACTAATACAGACAGGGACGAGCCAAAGCTGTGCTACATCTGGGCACTGCCACCCTGAATACTGGTGTAACTATTTCATTGTCTGACACAGAATAGCACAAGAAGCAACAGCGTGCCCAAACCTGTGCCATGAGTGTCCCAACTCTTTCCCACCAGCGTTGTACAGGGAAAAGCCGGCAGGATCAGGAGTGTCACTGGGTTACACAGATAAGGGCAACTCATTCCTGTGCCAGCCTCCCATCAGGCCTTTATACTTACCCTCAATTCAAAATGAACTCTTTCACTGGCTGGAAAAATCAGCAGAAGACTAAGAGCAACTGCCAGATTATTATTCCCTGCCAGGCATAACCATGTGTAACAGAACAGCAGGGAGACTCTGATTCCTGGGAATATTCCATAGGATAAACAATACAGGTGAGAGCATTTATCAAGTGCTGAATTTAACCCTTTCACTGACTGACAAGCACCCAATGAACTGGGAAATAAGCCGCAGTCTAGAGACAAAGGCAGGGGCTGCCCATCCCTGTGGCACACAAACAAGACACTGTCAGGATATTACAACCACACCCCAGACAAGATACAGCGGCTAGAGCCCAACAAGAGGACACCAGCAGCAGCAGCAGCAGCTCGTGCCCACGTGAGTGACAGCCCTTCCCTGCTGGTACTGATCTGCTACTCACAGTCACTATGGACACAATGGACACACGGATCCTGGCGGCCTGCGCGACACTGCGGCTTGTTCTCTCTTCACAGGCAGCAGCAGCCTCCATGTCTGGCTCATACCCGGGCATCAGGGCACAGCGCTGGCCACTAGTTCATACCAGTACCGGGATGAGGAAAGTATCAGTAGCTGAACGGCTGACAGGACAAGGGCCGGGTCTCCGGCAATACAGCAGGCGTGAGGCACAGGTGAGAGCGGGTGGCACATAAGCAGGGGGCCATTGCTGAGCCCAAACACCCACTGCTGCCCGGCTCCTTCTCCGGAATGTGCGCCCAGTGACAGGGCACACAGGAGAGCGGCGAGCAGGCCCCGCCCCGCGCTGACATCATGGTGGGCGGGGAAAGTGCCGGGAGCGCCCTGATTGGCTCACGCGCGTTTCCTCAGTCTGTGGAGCAGAACAGGTGCCATGTTATTGTTCTTACTGTACTGACACGGGCTCCCCCTGCTGCTCCTCTCATATGCTCTCTCCCTGCTCACTCTGAACCGCTACGCTGCTGGCTCAACTTTAAGGCGCGTCATGGCTCGCTTAAATGACGCAATCCTTGCTAAGTATGACTACTTACATTCATTGCTAAGCAGGGGCGGAGCTACACTGGAACCAGACGCGGTGGGCGGGGCCCAGGAGAGTTGGGATTGCGGTGGGCGGGGCCCAGGAGAGTTTGGATTTCAGTGTTTTCTTGGCAGAATGGGCACAGACTCCATGTCACCATTAATGTCAGGGCCCTAAAACGTATTTGCTGTGGGGCCCAGTAACACCTGGTTACTATAAGTTTAAACAGCTTCTTCGACTTTATTTAGCGTTCAGTATGATGTAGAGAGGAATATTCTGAGACAATTTGCAATTGGTTTTCATTTTTTATTATTTGTGGGGGTTTTTTTATAGTTATTTTGCTTTATATTCAGCAGCTCTCCAGTTTGTAATTTCTGCAATCAGGTTGCTAAAGTCTAAATTCCCCTAGCAACCATGCACTGATTTGAATAAGAGACTGGAATATGAATAGGCGAGGCCTGAATAGAAAGAGGAGTAATAAAAAGTAGCAATAACAATACATTTGTAGCCTTACAGAGTATTTATAGGTAGGGTTGCCACCTTTTCTGGAAAAAAATACCGACCTTCCTATATATTAATGTTTTTTCCCTATTAATAACATTGGGATCAACCATCATTTTTACCCAGTGTCGGACTGGCCCACCGGGATACCAGGAAAAGTCCCGGTGGGCCAAGGTGTCAGTGGGCCCTTATGCTGCTAAACATTTGGCCTATTTCATGGCCATTTCTTAGTTCTATGAGAAATAGATGGAATAATAGATTATAGTATGTAAAAAAAGAGACTAGGAGAATAGAGATTGAGTGAGGAGAGAAAGAATAATATTACTAAGAGTGGGCCCCTGGTCTAAGATTAATTGGTGGGCCCCTAGTCAAAGGTTTTTTGGTGGGCCCCTGGTGTTGGTGTCCCAGTCCGACACTGTTTTTACCGGCCAGGCGGCAACCCTATTTATAGGGGGCTCCTTTTGCCTAGAAGATGTATTAGAGCTCACTCTATGAAAACCAGACATCATGTCTCTCTACATGCAGGATTTGTGCAATTAGGCAGTTATTTTGTTAGATTTTGTTTGTACTGGAATCCGTTATTTGAGTGAGCTCTAATACATCTGCTGGGAAAGGAGCCTCCCTATAAGGTATATTGGATCTAACTGTCAATGAATATCTGACACCCAACTGCTGCATGAAGACAGAATGATAAGAAATAGATGCTGATATAGGGACACTGAAGATAAACTTGGTTATTTCAGAAACAGTGCAGAATATTTAATTGATTATATTTAGAAAGTTTCTTATTTCAGCATGCTGAAGCTTATATAGAATTTTCCTTTGATATGTCCTGTCATCTAATCAATCTGTTGTACTGTTTCACGTATTAACAGATCTTGTGCCGTGTAAAAGTCAGCTGGTTGCATATTATTCAGTATAAACAAAGTACTCACCAACACACCCTGAGCCTTAAACCTATTGCTTCGTCTGCAGCTCAGTATCTCCTGAGGGATCAGCACCCTCCAATTTGTAACAAATATAATGGAAATGGGCACAGCAAGACTATTACTAGCGGAATAAACCATGCATGTTTATTGGATGCAAGCAATACATCTCATAGATGTGAATGGTGTGAATATCTTAACATGTGCCATTTAGTATTCTAATAAATCTCTTTACTGTTTCAGGTACTAGTGGCAGCCAGTCTACTCCAAGCTTCACGGATCTTGTCAGGCCCGGATTTGCGGCAAGGCCGCATAGGCCCAGGCCTAGGGCGGCAAAAAAATAGGGGCGGCATGCCGCCCAGCCGCACTATGGGGACGTGTGCGTCCCCATTCAATTACAGCAGCTGCGCCGGCGTTTTTCCGCCGGCGCGCTGCAAAGGGGAGGTGAGGTGGGCGCTAGGACCACGCGGCCGCCTGGTCGGACCGCACGGCCTAGGGGCGCCCGTCATCGAAATCCGGCGCTGGATCTTGTGCCGTGTAAAAGTCAACTGGTTGCATATAAGTGAGTAACATGCTAAAAATTATATGTTTGATATCACAAGACAGAGTAATATTGCTGCCAATGGTTTCTATATAACTTTCATGCTGGAGGACTCCTGGGCAACCTATTGGCAGTGCCACCATTTATCTTCTTCAAACACTGGCAGGTTCTCTGATATGGACTATGTGGATTAGTGTTAGAGAAAGGGGCATACAAAACACGAAAAATAGAGCTGGCACTACTCCGGTACCCAAAAATATGATCAAATCAAATAGAATCCAGGAGTCATGAAGTATTAATAAAGTAGTACAAAAAGTTTTATTGCATCTTGTATAAAAAATAAAAGCCTGACGCGTTTCGTGTCCACGCTGGACACTTAATCATAGGCATAGGCTAGCGAAAGGGGCACGCTATAGTCTTCTAGCGTCTGGATTCATTAAAAGGAAAAACACAACTCAGAAAAATACACAATAATCAATCACAAATGTGATTTACTTTTATTATTAGATTTATACAGTTGTACATCAATATATACATAAGCATAATATATATATGTAACATAAATAGTATCAATATTAATTATTATTAATTCTAACAATACTAATATTTATATTATATTATTATATAATAAATCCATTGATTGTGCCCCATTTCCGAATTAACATGAGGCGCTGAAACTAATGTCATTTAGTTGTCCTTTTCTATCTTCTTAAGATGAAAGGTAGAAATTTGAAGATTTAAATAGGTCCATCTTTGACCCACCAGCAGAAGCAATTTTAGTAGGAGATTCCAGCCCCCAAACCCAAGACTATGGGTATTGGTAGGACACAGAAGAATCTTCTAATCTAGGTCTTCTAGGTATTGTAGGGAAACCAAAATCTTAAACAATTTTTTTATCCTCACAAAGTCCCCTTAGATTTCCTTGGAGAAGTGGCAGCATCCACTGTCGGAAACCCATCAACTTCCTCATAACTGATTGCAGAAACAACAGACATGCTCTGCTACATGAGTCCCTTCTAAGGTTTCTGTGTGGTTTTCACTTCCAGTAGTTGACTGTGGGACTCACTTGGGGGTTTGGCAGCAATAGCAGCATTTTTCTCTATGTCCATTGTGACCTCACCCATTGGGAATGAGACGCCATCTCCTAAACTGCTGAAGATTGGGAGGAACCAGTATTTCTTTTCATTGCCAAACACTTCTCTCAGATTCTTGCTGAAGCCCAAATAATAGGGATTATTCTCCTCAGTTGTGTCATCAGCTGTGTCATCAGCTGTGTCATCAACTGTGTTATCCTTATTCTCTCTAGAAGTTACATTCAATAAAGCCAGTACGAAATGAGTAAACAAAAATAGGAATAGGATTATAGCGAAGATTGTGGTCAGGCTGAACAACACAATGATAGGGACTTTGGATGGGCTGTTGGGCAGCTGATGAGTCCAGAATAGTATGGAGCAATAAAGCGACACTGCGCTAGTAAATATGCACAATAGCACTCCATACATCACAGCGAGGAGGAAGAACTTGTAGTTGGAGAATCCCACACAGTTGTTTAGAAATACGCAGTGATGATCCAGTTTCAGTATACAGACGTTACACACTGGGCAATGGTGGCACCTGTCTGGCTTTATCACATGGCATGTGGTACAGTACCGAACATCTCCTTTTGGATCCTTAGTATAAATAGGCAAGTCTTTAGCCGCACGAATGAGGATCTCCTGCAGCACTTGTGGCCTCTCATCACTCAGGTACAGCTGCTTGTCAGACTCCGATGGGCGGAATTTTTCAGGAGGGACAGCGGGAGGCGTCATAACAGTCCGGAGATAGCACCACACGCACAGGAGGAACAAAAGGTGGAAAATCACCAGGAAAGTCACCTTTGCCTCTAATAACTGTACAGTGAATATGCACAGCTCCACCACAAATATATAATAGCAGGTAGCAAGGAGTCCAATGATGAATATAGGCAGGACCCGGCCAGCCTTCCTCTTGCCAGAATAGTCATCTTCTTCTTCTGTTTCATTAATTGTTATCTTAGTATCTTTTTCTTCTTTTGACATAGTTATAGTTTTAAAATAACGATAAAAAGTAAGAAAAAATGTAAAAAACGATAAGACTGAGTCTCTGATGTGTCACCACCAGCGCTCGTAGGTCTTATGACAAAGTGAGTGAGTAACATCAGTAAACAACTCTCCTCTTTATGACATCACAATGCTCTCTTTATTCTCCTCTGTCTGACATCACAATGCTCTCTGTATTCTCAGCCAATAGGAAGCCAGATGCAAATGATCTGCAGATCAACAACCTTTCAAACACCTTAGGGTAAACAATGTAACCATAGCAATCAACAGTCATGCCACTCCCACCATGCCAGCAGTGCAGCTCACCTTTCTATATTTTAACCTGCCAACAGTGTTACAGAGTCATTAGTAGTTTTATGGCAGAATAACAGTGACTACATTTAAGGAAATATTAAAGTTCAAACAACTCTGCCCAATTTCCAACATAGAGTGTGCCAACAAAAATGTGCACTCCATTAAACAAGGTTACATGCCTGGGGGCAGGATTCTGTAGATTATAAAACATCATATTACACTGCACTCACAGGTCTTTTGTGATGAACAAAGAAATATAAGTTTATTGAACTGACGTTTATCAAGGTTCAATATATATATACACACAGTATAAAACAGGCTTCCGTAGCATATACAGAATGCAGTAAACAATATTGTAGACCACGTACAGTTTCATTGCCCAAGTTTAGTTAAGGGTCTCATAGCTTATAGAATTCATGAGGACATTCTCTAGCTATTTTGGTCAGTTTATACAGAGGAAGAGCATCACTGATCAGTTTCTTCCGCAGGGCTAGGGCAGAGGTTGCAGGGGGCTTCCATGTAATTAGTAAGGTTTGACTAACAAGGGTGTTGGGAGACATGTATCATTGGGTTTGGACACAATTTTATATTGTGTTACCATAGTTTGCATGGCTAGTGCTTTCATTTTAATCAGGTTAACTGTGCCTAATACTAACAAGTGGAGATCTCTCCAGTGCCTAATTGTGGATTTGAATTTGGCTAATTCAGATTACCTTGTATACAGTCTGAGATTGTGTTAGAAACCATTACAAGGTATTTTAATTTAGGAGGTAGTTGCAGTTGGATACAAGAGGGTGATACATTGGTGACAGCAGACATTGCTCCTGAGAGAAGGGTTGAGATCAAGGGGCCGATTCACTAACTTCGAGTGAAGGATTCGAATGATTCGAATAGATCGAGGGCAAAAACGCTGCGACTATTCGCCATTCGATAGTCGAAGTACTGGATCGAGCACAAAAACGCTGCGACTATTCGCCCATTCGATAGTCGAAGTACTGTCTCTTTTAAAAATACTTCGACTGCCTACTTCGCCACCTAAAACCTACCGAATTGCTTTAAAAGCCTATGGGAAAGTCCCATAGGCTTGTTTTCCAAGTTTTTTATCGAATAAAAAGGCATTCGATTGAATGAAATGAAAATCCTTCGAGCGAATATTCGATCGAGCGCCTATTCGCCTGGCGAATATTCGCCAATTTGACTATTCGCCAGGGCGTAAATTCGCCCAAATTGCCTATTCGATTCTATTCCCCAGTCGAATTTCGAGGGATTTAACCCCTCGAAATTCGACCCTTGATGAATTTGCCCCCTAGTGTCTTTAATTTTGATCCTAAAAGTTGGGTTACTATATAAAAACTTGACCCAGCTGATGAATATAGGGTCAATGCCCAAATCTGGCCAGTACCTCTCAAAGTTCACCCTTTCCACTGAATCAAATGCTTTTGCAAGGTCTGCTGCAACTACAATTCTAGACTCTTTGCTGTCATGGCTAGCTAGGATATTTGTTTATAATCTGTGGATATTAATATAGGAATAAAGCCAGTTTGGTCTGGGTATATACATGATTCATCCACTTTACTGAGCCTTGTTGCCAGAATTTTAAATTTACATTTAAATTCTAAATGTATACAACTAAATGTATCATGAAGCAATAGAGAAAAATCATGAAAATGTAATATTAGCTTTAGCATACCGAAATAAAACTTTCTAAATATAATCAATTCTGTACCGTTTCTGATATAATCAAGTTTATGATCACTATTCCTTTCTCAGCATCTGTTTCTCCTCATTCTGTATTCATTCAGGAGTCGGGTGTCAGATGAATGATCCAATAAATATTATAGGGGCTAGAAGATTTATTAGAGCGCACCCTATTAAAATCATCAGAAATCCTGTTTGTCGACATGCAGAATTTGTGCAAAAGGCAGTTATTTTGTAGATTTTGTTTGTACTGGAATCAGTTATTTGAGTGAGCTCTAATACATCTGCTAGGAAAGGGAGCCCACCCCTAAAATATATATTGGATCATTCATCTGACACCCAACTGCTGCATGAAGACAGAATGAAGAAAAACAGATGCTTCGGTGTACTTCAGTATGAGGAAGCTTATATTAAATTTTCATTTTCGCGATAGTTCCCCTTAAAGTAGAAGGAAACCCCCTGGGCGCAAAAACCCTCCCCTTTGTTGCTCCCCCTCCCCCCTGGCCTACCTGTCCCGCTGCCCCTAACTTGTTACTTACTCCTCTGTGCAAGTCCAGTCCACGGAGTTCACAGACGCCATCTTCTCCCAAGCGATCTTATTCTTCCTGCTTTGACCGGCGTTTTTGGCGCATGCGCAGTAGGAGCATTTCGCCGGTACGGATCTACTGCGCATGCGCCAAAAGTCACAAAGTTTTCCGATTTCAATTTGTGACTTTTGGCGCATGCCGGCGAAATGATCCTACTGCGCATGCGCCAAAAACGCCGGTCAAAGCAGGAAGAAGATCGCTTGGGAGAAGATGGCGTCTGTGAACTCCGTGGACTGGACCTGCGCAGAGGGGTAAGTAACAAGTTAGGGGCATTTGCCCAGCGGGACAGGTAGGCCAGGGGGGAGGAGGGAGGGGAAGCAACACAGGGGAGGGGGGAGGGTTTTTGCGCCCAGGGGGTTTCCTTCTCCTTTAAAGATGAAAGTTGAGTGTAGGACTGGCCAGACCAGGGATGGCTTTGACGTAGTTGGCCAGCTTAAATATATTGCAATATATGGACAAACAATCCCTGTTTCGTTAGAAGGGGAGGGCAGCTTGTCTCAATATATTGATAATGGGTTGAGTGCAGAGGACCTCTTATACTTGTCTGTATGAATTTTGTGGTCACATGTAATGGTTTAAAAATTTGTGGTGAGCACAACTTTCCCTTGTTTGTTATAGTTATACAGGAGCAGTGGCCAGCTCCATGTTGTAGCTCCCACCCTTCCCAGCTGATCCCAGTGGTGGCCAATAAAAGGGCAATCATATTTGGGTAAAACTTAATCCCTGTGTAAAATTTATAATGAAGCAATAGAATTCTTGGTGAATCAGATGAAAGTTGAGTGTAGAACTGGCCAGACCATAGATGACTTTGACGTAGTTGGGCATCATGACTATATTGCAATATATGGACAAACAATCCCTGTTTTGTTTAATGGCGGAGGCATTTTTAGTAGCTTAGTTCTCAAAATATCTCAATAGCCTTAATATAATAATAATGGGTTGAGTGCAGAGGACCTCTTGAATTTTGTCTTATCTATATTAATAATGATATTGTTCTGTGTGAGCTCCACTCTATGGGCTATTTCCAGGTTTTAAAATGAATACACTCAGGGATTCTGATAGTTATTGTGGGAAGTGTCTGTTTTGGTTATAGTTTCCAGCAAACAAGCAGTCAGCACGATGATTGTCGCTTCCTTGTAAGGGTAGTGCACGTTCTTCAGTGGCCACTTTCCACTGATATCACTAATGGGAACGTCTGGAACAGCACCACACAATATTCTTCTTATTAAAAAGCCTTTATTAGTCCTTTAGGGCATCACAGCAACGTTTTATTTTTTATCAAGCTTGGGGCAGCTGGGAAATTGACAATATGTCTAGCCCCATGTCAGATTTCAAAATTGAATATAAAAAAATCTGTTTGCTCTTTTGAGAAATGAATTTCAGTGCAGAATTCTGCTGGAGCAGCACTATTAACTGATTCATTTTTTCCCGTGACAGTATCCCTTTAACAATGTTATTTATACTCTATAGCACCCTCTGGTGATAATTAGTGTACACAATTTTACTCACAAGACAATCAAAAAAAAGTGAAACATTTCGGCTTAGAGTGTCCATTTCAGAATTGCAAATATGTGCTCGATAGCTTAGGTGAATACTTGACAAGATGTCTATACAAAATATATCTGTAAAACACAAGGAAATAAAGAATCATTAAAAACTCTGTTTATTTATGTAAAAGGGAAGGTAAAATTATCTGAAAATGGGACTCAAGTCATATTCTTTATTTAAGCCCTGTGGCTCTAAGGTCTCCAATTTCCGGATCCAAAATGACTCTCTATATAATAATTTCTTTTGTTTATTGCCTCCACGTTGTTTCATTTCAATGGTCTACACTATCTGAAATTTTAACTGATTCACCCTATGGGCACACTCAATAAAATGACCAGCCACAGCTTGTTCCTTTTTTCCTGTATTAATTGCCGATTTATGCTCCCTGATGCGCTCACGGAACGTTCTCTTGGATTGGCCAACATACTCCAGCCTACATGGGCATTTGATAATATACACTGCGTATGTTGAACTACAGGTATAACAACCCTTAATTTTTATGGGATTACCCTTTCTGGGGTGAAAAACACTATTCCCTTGTTGTGCATTGGAGCAGCAATTGCAATTATAACAGGGGGAGGTCCCCACCTTTCCCTTCCTTTCTTTACTCGAATCTTTATTTTTCCTTATGTCTGAATGCACCAGCATTGAGCCCAGTGATCTACCTTTCTTATAGGCTATAATGGGTGGTCTATCAAACACTGTGATCTGGGGTAGGTTGTCCTTTAGTAAGGGCCAATGCCTGCGTAGGATGTTTGCAATCTGTTTACTCAATGTATTGTATTGCGTCACAAATGTGACCTTTCTTTCTCTATTTTTTAATTTACCCTTTAACATTTCTGGTCTATCCTGTTTTTCATCTCCTCTAGTTGTTTTTGCAGGAGGTTGTCTTTATATTCCCTCTCACGGAATAGTTATAGTTTCCAACCAGTAATCAGCTGTAATAGCAGATATTATCAGTCTTCTAGTACAGGTATGGTATCCGGGAACTCGTTACCCGAAAAGCTCAGAATTGCGGCAAGGCCATCTCAAATAGATTCCATTTTATCCAAATAATCCAAATTTGTAAAAAGGATTCCCTTTTTTTCTATAACAATAAAACAGTACCTTGTACTTGATCCCAACTCAGATAACAGATAATCTTACTATACTTACTGTGATTTACGTTTCCTGGACTGGAACATGGCAGTGGGCACTAAAGAGTTAAATCCCCCTGCCGATAGGAAGACACAAGAAATGAGCAAATAAGAACACTCCTGGGTCCCCCCTCACTTCCATCTCAATGACTAGAGACAATACCCCCTAAGATAGGGAGGGAGACCCTGCCCACTGCCATGTTCCAGTCCAGGATTTTTTGTTTTCCTGTACCACATGGCAGTGGGCATTAAAGGGATATAACAAGCAAACAGATTACTGATATCTGTTTATTGATGCTGCAGAAAGGATGCTACATCCAAAACCTGCCACCAGACACTTTCAAAGATGGTGACCCCCTGTGACAAGTTTGAAGTCCTGGATCATTGCTGCTATTGACAAGCTGAAACTTTAGCCTCGTGCAATAAGTTCACTATATAAAATATGGCATTTTTAGCCATATTAATTTTTAGAGTTTAGTTCTCCTTTAAGGACTGGAGTCCAAAACTGCACTGCATACTCCAGGTGAGGCCTTACCAGGGTCCTATAAAGAGGTAAAATTATGTTTTCATCCCTTGAGTTAATGCCCTTTTTTTTATAAAAGACAGAACTTTATTTGTTTAGTAGCCACAGAATGACACTGCCTGGAATTAGAATACTCCTCTAATGGGACAATCAAGTCCCAGCAACTATCCCCCCGTGATATTCGATGGTGCAGAGCAGTGACCAGGACTCCCTTTATAAAGGGAACACAAAGTTATACTGTATGTTATATTATTAAGTATATTTCATGCCTTTCAGTAGTCCAGGCAATCCTCTGCACTGAAGTGATTTTCTGGACTAGATTAAATATACAGGTATAGACAAGAGCTGCTGTTTGTTGTCAGATCAATTCCTCGGTGTAACATTATCATCAGGAGCATCAGACAGTACTTTGCTGCCAGATACACATAGTGCATTTAAAAGCCCAACACTTTGGCTTGCCTGCATTTTTAGTTTCCTCTCATCAGCAATACCTTGTGTTTTGTTCTGCCAGCGCATCCAAGATTTGTATTTAATTACTACAATCCTGTCATCGCAGCCTACGAAAAAAGGTTTTTCAGCGATATGATGTTTTCTGACTGCCGTCCAAGGTTTTTAGTACAAGGCTGGATTTATGGGATTGTGAAGAGAATGGTACTTGCTGTTCTTTTTTCCTCTGCTAATATGAATACAGTTATAATTTAATGCACTGGGATGGTTCTCACCTGAGAATCAAACTCATTTGGGGCAACAGAATAAAGAATTTGATCTCTAATATGGAGGCCAGTGGGCATATTGTGCTATATACAGTGTCGGATTGGGATGCCAGGGGCCCACCAGAAAACCTTAGACTGTGAGCCCACTTTATAAACTATTATTCCTCTTTTCCTCACTTAACCTCTTTTTTCTCCTAGTCTTATATCTACTTACTTTACTCTATTCTTCCATTATTAAGCCTCTTTTTTTCCCATAAAGAAATAGGGGATGAGCATGAAATAGGCCAAATGATTAGAAGCAAGAGGCACACCGGGAGTTTTCCTGGTATCCCGGTGGGCCAGTCCGACACTGGCTATATACGAGAGGTGTTGTAACCGGTACAAATAATCCTCCAGTTCTATTAACTTATAGCACCATTTGACTTTATTAAAAGGGAACTATGGCAAAAACGAAAATATAATAAAGCTTCATCATGTTTCTAAATATAATCAATTGAAAAATCTTACTCATTTCTGAAATAATCAAGTTTGTCTTCCCTGTCCCCCTCTCAGCATCTGTGTCTCTTCATTCAGGAGTTGGGAGTCTGATTTTGAATGACAATTAGGTCAAGAATAGCATTGGAAGGAGGCTCATTTTGCCTAGAAGATGTATTAGAGCTCAGTTTTAAAATAACCAGAAATCTTGCCTCTCTACAGGCAGGATTTGTGCCACAGTCAGTTATCTTGTTTGTGCTGGAGTCAGTTATTCTAGTAAGCTCTAAAACATCTTTAAGAAAGGGAGCCCCCCCTAAAAGAAATATTGGATCTAACTGTCAGTGGACATCTGACCCAACTCCTGCATGAAGACAGAATGAAAAGAAACAGATGCTGAGAGGGGGATAGTGAAGATAAATCTGATTATTTCAGAAATGGCTCTAAATTTTTAGTTGATTTTATTTAGAACATTTCTTATTTCAGTATGCTGAAGCTATATTACATTTGTAATGGTCTGGACCAGGTGCAGCTATATGACTCTCTAAGCCAAACTTGTGGGGCCAGTTAGGGTAAGATTTGGGGAGGATGCTTTTTCGCACTCCTAGATACACCTGAAAGGTCAGCTTAAAGGTTGGGATGAACATTTTTGGTTGCCCTCTTGGAGCTGTTGCTGAATGACTGATAAACTGAATGTTTTGTTATAGCTATGACCTTGTTATTAGCTAAGGGGGCCTTGATAAAACAATTACACCTCCAAAGGGGGAATCTCTCAACCACTGCTATAAAGGATCTTTATGGTCCTCATGCTATCCAAGGATGGCAAAGACTTTTAATTTTGCCATGATGTTGAAAATCTTTGGCAACATCCACTATATATATATATATATATATATATATATATATATATATATATATATATATATACAAACGCACGCACTCTGATCCAGTCTTGAAGTTACTGTGGGTGCAGGGTCAAAGCTTTAGCATACAGTAATTGGATAGGGACCCGCACTCCAATGTTTCGTGAAAAACATTGGAGTGCGGGTCCCTATCCAATTACTATATATATATATATATATATATATATATATATATATATATATATATATATAAATATATACAGGTATGGGACCTGTTATCCAGAATGCTTGGGACCTGGGGTTTTCCGAATAATTGATCTTTCCATAATTTGGATCTTCATAACTTAAGTCTACTAGAAAATCATTAGGTAAAGAGAAGGAAAGACAGACCCATAATAAGTGCACCTCCCACCATCATTGTGTGTATATCTCTATATAACTTTTAATGTGATTCAATTAAAAATTAGGTATGTGTGGACATATCCGACGTCTCAGCCCACATTAGGGCCTTTTTCAAGGCCTTGAAAAAGGCCCTAATGTGGGCCGAAACGTAGGATTGATGTACTCAATAAAGACATTTTTTTGAACAGAGTGTGGGTCTTTCCAACAGATCTGTATGTAATAAATTTGACCCTGCACCCATTTACATCAGTGAAAGTAAAGTCGGAACAAGAGCATGGACTCAAAGGACTTATGAAGAAAGAAATTGTGTTTATTAAAGCAAAAAAGCTGCTAACATTTTGGCTTCTTGGACTTAATGTACGAGTTGTGCAGGCATAAAAGCCGGATTCATATATATATATATATGTATAGGATCTGTTATCTGGAAACCCATTATACAGATATAAGATCTGAATTAAGGAAAGGCCATCTTCCATAGACTCCATAAATTATTTCATTTTTCTCTAAAATAAAACAGTAGCTTGTACTTGATCCAAACTAAGATATAATGAATAACTTATTGGAGGCAAAACAATCCCATTGAGTTTATTTAATGTTTAAACAAGTACTTAAAGTATGAAAATCGAAATCATGGAAACACCCTTTATCCAGATAACCCCAAGTCCTGAGCTTTCTGGATAACAGATCCCAGACTTGTATATAAAACTCACATTATATTTGCACAACTGTGCTATCATTCCAATGCATCTCTATTCAGAAAAGGGAAATACAGGCTTTCAGTCTGCAATGGGGTGCTTACTACATCCAACAAACAATAGGCTTAAAAAACTCACAAGTGTCCAGTAAGCAATCAAGGAATCCATTATGGTTATTAAGTAGCTGCAACAGAGAAGCAATACTTCCTGGTACAATGGGGATGATAGAGAGAAAGGGGCAATGGAGGACACAGTCATTTCTGTTTTAGCAGCAATAACAACTGGAATAGATTGATAACTTTGCAACATATGGACCCAAGGTCTTTGGAGCATAACGAAACAGTAATAAATTCATTAAAAGGTGTATTTGGAGACAAAATTAATCTGAATGTATAAGAATTTTATTTTACTTAAAAAAAATTTCATTTAAAACCTGGAACCCAACATACAACAATATAAATACATAAAAAGATTTTTCAAAATGATTCTGGTAGGTGTTCACTTAAAACCACAATAATAGGAATTTTCCAAATCTCCTAGGTTCTAGTGAATGATTCCCCCAGACTTGCAACAACAATTATGTAGAGCAAAATTGGTGTGCCTTAATCCACGTGCACTCGGCGCGTCATAGTAGAGGGGCGGAGGGGCCATGGACATTAGTCCAGGTGGGCCCTGGGCCCCCCAGTCCGACCCTGTACGAGCCCTCCAATAATGGACTGATCTCACCAGATCCTATGTTCCGGTCTTTCCTCAAGGACACAGTTAGGGACGTTCACTTAGCGCTGGATCCAATAGACTTTTCGTGATGTCTCCACTTTACAAGCAGCTCTTCCCGAAAATCCAAGATGGTGTTTGATGTGTCTCAGCATATGTGTTCCACACAGAATTTGTTTACACCGAATCACAACAATTTACCGATTTTCACGATTCCAGGTATCATACTGATTTTCACGATTTTGGGGTAAATTCACCAAAAATTTCATTTCAACCTTAGGAGTGACACACCACCTAGATTATGACCATAAGATTTTCATTCATCCAGGTCATGGTATATCTATATCTTGTTTTTAGAATTACTTATATTAGATATACCACCTAGATTACATTTGAGTCCCTACAGTCAGCAAGGGGGCAACTGGGAAACCGCCCCACCCTTCAATTTCTTTGTGGGAGCCAAATAATGGACCAGACCGACAGTGCTCACTTTATTTGGGACATTTTTCAAGAGCTTGAAACCTAATTCAGAGCTTGGAAAACAAAAATGCTATTCCTGTACAAGCTTGTACTATCTCACAATTCAGGGATTCATTCAAATTCACAATTCATATTTATCAGAATTAAAATATGGGACGTTTTGGGATTTTTTTAATTGGAATACGCTCAAACTCCAATATTTGCTTATTATTGAAAATTTATTAAAGGAAAAAAAACCCAAAAAACTCTATTGAATAAAACCAGGAAAAAACACAAATACCGTACATCGAATTTGTATTCCTTAGGGATGCACCGAATCCAGAATTTGGTTCGGTATTCGGCCAGGATTTGGCCTTTTTCAGCAGGATTCGACTGAATCCTCCTGCCTGGCTGAACCAAATCCTTAAAATCATTTGACTTTTCTCATCAAACAAGGACGTAAAAACATTTTATTTTTTCCATCTCTGTATGTGATTTTCTTATGCAAATTAGGGTTCAGATTCTGTCGGGATTTGAAGTGAATCTTTTGGGGTTTGGCGAATCCAAAATAGTGGATGCATCCCTAATATTCCTACTCATACTTTTCAATGGTTTAAATATGAAAATCTCGAATTAAAAAAAAAAAAAAACTTGCTAAAATTTGGCAGTGAACTCTCTAGCTTTTAGATGACAAAGTTTTACTTTCTAGTTTTTTTAGCTTAAATAAATACTGAACATTTCAGTTTTTGAAACCATAATGCAAATGTATGAGTAAACGCACACACAAAAAATGGATTGCGGTAAAAATTTGAATTCGAACACTGATATATCAACCCCTTAGAGTGTGCTATAACAGGAACTATTTGCCATTGTCTGGAAGCCCTTATTCATGGGATCCCTATCCACGACTTCCTCTAATGTGTCTGACCTACAGTCCTGGCTTCTGCTTACGGACACTTACGGACGCTTACCTGCCTTCAAGAACATCCACAATCTCTTTTAAAGGGGAACTCCAGCTTCCAAACCAAAATTAGATAAAGAGGCCCACATAACAGAGAAACCCCTAATATACCCATCACTGTGATCAGTTTCTTCAAAAAGTATGAATTAATGGCAATTTCTTTGCTGAAATCCAGCTGTTTTACAGTTCTTCTCTTTCTGCATCATTTAAAATCCTGGCAGGGAAGGAGGGACTAAACACTGATGTTACAAATTGTAACAACTTCTCCACAGCTTACAGACAGCATGCAGGAACTACATAACCCACAATGCATTGCACTGTGATGTGCTTTTCCTTATTGAAATCACGTGTGCAGGGAATTGTGGGGTTTGGAGGATGCAGGCTGAGGACAGATGGTTGTTGATACAAAGTAACAGTAGTCAGACAGCTCAGCAAAGTAGTCAGACAGATCAGCAGGGGAGTAGGCTTAGGGAACTGTTCCAAACCATTAAAAATCATGAAAAGTCTGCATATTTTTTAAATGATGTATATTGCAAAGTTGCTTGAAATTATGTTTAGTTCCAAACTTCTGGACCAACTGAAACTGGACCAGGGAATAGGTTACACATAACACACTAAGAGTTTGTTAAAGCGATTGTTCACCTTCAAATTAACTTTCTTAGTATGGTGAAGAGAGTGATATTATAAGACACGTTGCATTTGATTTTCATTTGTGGTTTTAATTAGCTTTTTATTCAGCAGCTCTCCGGTTTGTAATTTTAGCAATCTGGTTGTTAGGGTCCATATTACTTTGGCAACCACGCACTGATTTGAATTAAAGACTGGAAATGGAATAGGAGAGGCCTGAATAGAAAGATGAGTAATAAAAAGTAGCAATAACTATACATTTGTAGCCGTTTGGGGCATTTTGTTTTTTATATGGGGTCAGTGACCCCCATTTGAAAGGTGGAAAGGGTCAGGAGAAGAAGGCAAATAATTCAAAAACTATAAAAAATGAAGACTAATTGAACATT
Organism: Xenopus laevis; assembly: GCF_017654675.1. Lineage (NCBI taxonomy): Eukaryota > Metazoa > Chordata > Amphibia > Anura > Pipidae > Xenopus > Xenopus laevis. Next base: position 158,304,176 of record NC_054379.1, read on the forward strand.
GTTTAAAATTAGCCATTCTAGAACATACTAAAAGTTAACTTAAAGGTGAACCACCCCTTTAAAGTAGAAGGAAAGCTCCAAGACAGTTTATTACCAACAGATTAGCCACAATAGTGCAAGCTAGAATTCTATATTTATTCTGCAGAATGCTTTACCATACCTGAGTAAAACGCTCTAGAAACTGTCTCTGTTTGTTTAGGTTAGAAGCTGCCATTTAAGCTTAGTGTGACATCACTTCCTGCCTGAGTCTCTCCCTGCTTACATACAGCTCTGAGTTCAGATTACAGCAGGGATGGGAGGAGGGAGGAGGGAGGGGAGAGGAGCGAACTGAGCATGCTCAAGCCCTGCCCTGGAGGTTTAAGCTGAAAACAGGAAGTCTGATACAGAAGCCCATGAGTACACAATAGAAGGAAAGAAATGCTTTGTTTCTTTTGACAGAGGACTCAGAGCAGCATTACTTTGAGGGTTTACTGGTGTATTTATATAGACCTTTCTGATAAAGCTTACTTAGTTTTAGCCTTTCCTTCTCCTTTAAAAGGAGTCCAAAGTGGTTGAACCTAAGGGTCTGTCTCTTATTAAGGTCTAGGGGTCTTCCAACTTTCTGAACCAACTGAAACAGATCCTTTCAACAAGAGATAGGTTACACTAGGGGATGGTTAATTCCTTCACCTCCCCTACAATTGCATTTCATATGTTGAGATAATGTCTGGTGGTTTTCCATAATGAACCAGAGATTTCCTTAGGGTGCTTATACAATAGAGCAAATAAAGAGTATTACATCAGGAGACTTCCTAAGACATCATTATTATTATTATTGGTGTGAAATTGATTTCCCCTTAAAATAAATAAACGTGCTTATTATTCAGCTTTCTGTAAATCAGTCTCCCTTTAATGAGGCTAGATTTGGAGGAATATTAGTCAAAAAGTTGCTTTTATACTAATGGAATATGGCTGCCATGTCTGTGGCCACTTTCTTATTAATTCCCACCACTTCCGACCTCATCTTCTGAATGTTATTTATAAATATAGTCACATTGAGCATACAGGAGGAATTTAGACATTCCATATCTGTAGTCAGGAATGCAGTGATACTCACGTCAGTTCTATGAGTCATGACCTTGAATCAGGGCCCGATTGATTCATAGGGGCAAATTCACTAAAGGGCAAATTTTCACCTGCAAAGGCTTCGCCACACCACTTCGTCAGACGTTAATTCGCAGGGTATATGCTAATTCACTAAAATACAAAGTAGTGTCTCGGCAGCCAAACACTGGCAAAGTTTCGCAACCATTAATTCGAGCATTTCATATCGAACTCTCACTAATGTTCATTTCTGCCTAGCGAACCTTCGTTAGTACTCATACCCTTAGGTCAATTTGAATAGGACGGGTACATATAGGTCATATACAGTAGAACCCCCATTTTACGTTTTTTAGGGGAGCAGGAAAAAATCATGTAAAATCCAGGAAAATGTAAAATCAGGGAAATGTGTTAAAGTAGCTTGAAGTGGCCACTTATTATTATAAATGTCCAAGGAAGCAAAATAAAGACAAAAGAGATCCTCTAATGTCCTAGACATGAGCCCACCTTAAAACAATGTGACATGCCCCTCAAATGGTAAAAAAAAATGTTAAAACAAACATTTTTAATAGTTACAACTTTTAAAGACAATCCCGCTTGAAAATATGAAAAAACACCAGCGTTTTTTTAATCATTTTAATAACTTTTCAGCCTACAGGATATGATGTCACTGACATAAGATTGAGGAGGGAGTAGCTTCATCTTATCAGTTCGGCAGGTCTAAGATGGTGAAGGTAACTCTGGCGAAAGAGGTAACATTCTGTAAATTCGCAATTTGGGGAGTACCGATCGCTCACCTGAGAGGCACGAAACTGCAGTAGCGATGGTCACTTTCGACTAGCATATTGTTCTCTACGCCTGTTAGTAAATTGGCGAATGGGATTTCTCTCTAGCGACAGCCACTTCACCCTTTAGTAAATCTGCCCCAATGAGTGTCGTGCATGAGACTGTTTGGGGCATATTAACTTACCTCCAAAATTGCGCCAGCGACTGCTTCGCTGACATCGCAACACTTCGCCAGGCGTAGATTCGCCAGGACACCGCTTATTCACAAAAATCCAAAGTTGCCTCTAGGGTTCCGAACGCTTGCGAAGTTGCACTAGCTATAATACTGTACGATAAGCAGTTCGAAGTTACACTAGCGATACCTAATTAGCATACGGCGTGAAGTTAAAGTACAATGGACGTATATGTTGCAGCAAATACATTACACTACACAAGTCCAGGGAACCTTAATAAAATAAAATAAAGTTGTTATATTGCCCTACACATGAGCCCAGTGTATAGTTTATGTGCCGTATGTTAGGAAATGTAGGGGGGAAGCCGGTTACCCCAAAAAAAAAATTATGATCTTTTTCAGCCTATTACAAGAAAGGCCGTCACCCAAGGGGGCAGATTTACTAAAGAGAGAAGCGCGTTTTTTTAAGCTAGAAGTCACCAAAATGACAGATCACAGGTGAAATCGCCATGCCACATTTGTTTTAGGGTGGGCTCATGTCTAGGGCATTCGTGGATCTCTTTTGTCTTTATTTTGCTTCCTTGGACATTTGTAATAATAAGTGGGCACTTCAAGTATTTGCACCAACATCTCTAATAAAGATGTCCGTACGACTTTTATGTACCCGCCATATTTTAATTCACGTAAGCAAGTTAACGAAGTTTCTCTAGGAAGAAAGTAATGCTAGAGAAATTTCGCAAAGACAAATTATATATAAGTATAGCTTGTACTTGAGCCCAACTAAGATATAATTAATCCTTATGAGAAGCAAAACCAGCCTATTGGGTTTATTTAATGTTTAGTTGATCTTATAGTATGGAGTATGGAGATCTAAATCACGGAAAGATCTCTTATCTGGAAAACCTTGGGTCCTGAACATTCTGGATAACAGGTCCCATACCTGTAGTAGTATGGAGATCTAAATTATGGAAAGATCCCTTATCTGAAAAACCCCATGTCCCAAGCATTCTAGATAACAGTTCCCATACCTTTAGTGGTATGGAGAGCTAAATGAAAACCTCAGGTCCTGAGCATTATGTATAACAGGTCCCATACCTGAAATGACATGAGTCATGTGAGTAAGCCAAAGTGTTTCCCATCCCAAAATTACAATAGGAATGCTTTGGGTTACTGGAAGCAAAACAATCCTATCAGGTTTATTTAATGTTTGATTGATGTTTTATTAGACTTAAAGGGGAAGTAAAGTCTAAAATAGAATAAGGCTAGAAATGCGCTATTTTGTATACTAAACATAAACATGAAATTACTGCACCACAAGCCTAATCAAACAAATGATTTATGCTTTCAAAATTGACCACAGGAGGTCACCATCTTGTAACATTGTTAAATATATTTGCAAGACCAAGACTGTGCACATGCTCAGTGTTGTCTGGGCTGCTTAGAGATCATCACAAGTCAAATAATATCTGCCAGAAGCCGATACAGCAAGACTGATTAATAATCAGAATATACAGACTGCACTGGGTCCTGTGTTGTCATGTAATCTAATGTGGATTTTATAGTTGTTGTATTGTTTAATACAAACTTTCTCCAACTCGGCAGAACCAGTGGCTGCAGCAAAATAATCCTCCAAATAGAATCCCAGTTTATCTGTTTAAATCTGGCTCCATGATCTTTGTCCCTGCAGCTGGACTTGGAAACAGTAAAGGGGATGTAAAGGCAAAAATAAAATCCAATACAAATCTCTACACAGTCGCCGACTGCTGTACAGGGAAACAAACAAAGCTGCTTGAGTTCTGCATGGCTGGGAAGTAAGGTGGGGCTCCCCCTGCTGTTCATAAGTATGATTGTTTAGGGACCGTCTGACAATTCCTATCTACAGCAGTAAATGAAGGGAGAATTTCACTCAGGTTTCTTATAAAAACAGTACACATTTTTTAATTAAAGTATATTGGAGATAGATTTCTTTTTCATTAAAGAAAGTTAAAATAGAATTTTATTTTTTTGCCTTTACATGCCCTTTAAGTAATGGCGATCCAATTACGTAAAGACCCTATATCCTGAAACCCCCAGGTCCTGTGCATTCTGGATAACAGGTCCCATACCTGTAGTAGTATGTAGATGTAAATTATGGAAAGATCCCTTATCCAGAAAACCCCAGGTCCTGAGCATTTTGGATAACAGGTCCCAAACCTTTAATGACAGGTTCGCCCTCAATTGCTTCAAATCATCCTATTGCGAATGACTACCCCGTGTTGTATTGAATGACAGGGCATGTCATAGACACGATTTGTCAACAAGAAACACTTCTATTTATAGAACTTATAATGAAGTATGTAAGCCATACAGGTAAGTATAAAATATTAAAGGGACTGGAAAACCGATGTCCATTATCCCCCTTGGTAACAGTTATCATCACTTTGCGCAAATCAGATACAGAGTAGTCTAATCATTATATCCCACGTTAACTGATAAAGGGGCACATTTACTAAGCTCGAGTGAAGGATTCGAATGAAAAAAAACATTGAATTTCGAAGGTTTTTTTGAGTACTTTGACCATTGAATAGGCTACTACGACCTTTGATTTCGACTCGAAGATTCAATAGTCAAAGTACTGTCTCTTTAAAAAAACTTCGACTACATACCGAGTTTAAACCTACCGAGGTACAATGTTAGCCTAAGGGGACCTTCCCCATCACTTTCCTAAGCTTTTTTTGATCAAAGAAAAATCCTTTGATTGATCGATTAAAATCCTTCGAATCGTTCGATTTGAAGGATTTTATCATTCGATTGAGCGATTTTTACTTCGATCGATCGAAGGATTTGCGCAGGATTTGCGCAAATTCCTTATTCATCCAGAATTGAAGGATTTTATTTTGAAGGTCGAATTCAAGGGTTTATTAACCCTCGATTTATTCGACCCTTTAGTAAATGTGCCCCCTAATGTTAATGTCATGACGTGATCAATATTGCTGGGCTTGAAAGATCTATTTGTAACTGCTGGCTTATAGAAAGGGCTTGAAAGTGAAACCTTCATTCAAACCATTAGGGACTCGACTATTACATTTTTTTTATTAGGACATGATAAGACCTAACACGTTTTGTGCCTGTTGGGGCACTTACTCATATGAGTAAGTGCCCCAACAGGCACGAAACGCGTTACGTGCTGATCGTTTCTTACTATTGGAGGTTTTCACATCTCTCTTTTGAAATATTGCTCTGGACTTGCACCTTGGGACTGAGGTGAACTGTGAGTAAAACCTCTTAGGCTATTTTGATTATCAACCTTTCTGATTTTTGATTATTTTTGAGTAGTACTGTCTTTTTGCTTCTGTATGGCATTGGCACAAAACTTGCCATTACACAGTCGACTATTAAGCCAATAGATCCATTTAGCTTCACACTGTAGTAATTTATTGTCGATGTCTCCAATTCTAGTGGTTGGTTTGAAGTGTTCTACAGTGAAAGATTTTGCCATCATGTAGTTCATTGATGTGATTGGCTACAGAGGTGTTACGTTTATTTCTCACATCCCCTTCATGCTCCAAAATCCTCCTAAATTCTCTACGGGTTTTTCCTACATACACTTTGTCACATCCACATCTCATTATATACTCCGACCCTGTGGTTTTGCAATTCATAAAGTAGGCCGGATTGAATTCTTTTATGTCTGCCACTAATGCTTGTAGTCTTTTCAATAAAAGTGTAGGCTAAACATTTGCCACATTTGTAACAACCCTTTGTTCCTTCTGGCAGCCACGTGGACTTGATGGGGATGTAAAGTGACTCGATCCCTTAAATTCATGCTTCTCCTAAATGTAATAAATGATCTATCTCCTATTATTTGCTTCAGATCTCTATCCTGTTCTAGTGTTTCCTTGTGTTCCTTACTAAAATCACCAATCAGTCTTATTTGGTTGTTATTGTTATGTTTGGCCTGAACTTGTTGCTTCTTCCGAATTAGAAGGGAGGTTCTGTCCATAGCTAATGCTTTTTTGCAGGCTATCTTTAGAGTCATGGCTATAGCCCCTAGATTTAAATCTCTTATAAAGTTTTTAGCTTCCACTTTAAAATCCTCCACTGTCCTGCACAGATAGGCAGATAGGCGCCTCTCCCATTGACTTATACAGGACCTCGACAGGGCGGATTTGGGCTTTTTGTATAATAAATTCGAAAAATTTTAGTTTTTTCCTCAAAAAATTAGCATTTTTGTTCCTCGAAAAATTTGAATTCAGTTCCTCAACAAATGCAAGTTTTCTAGTGTAAAAAATCAGAATTTTTCGAAATGTTAACATTTGGATTACAATAAATAACCTCTGCGTATTTGTCTAAGACAGCCGAAACAATTCCTACTTTGCACCAGCAGAGGGCAGTACAGTGACATCACAAATAATCTTGCAGACAATATCATGATCATGTACAAGTGCAGAGCAGTGGCCAAAGTCCAATTTTCAGATGCAAAGTACCATTTTTTACCCACAATGCAGCGTTATAACCCAAAACCGCAGCATAATTAAAGCCAGATGGGAAGTTGCACAAGCCACTATTGACAATGCGCCAAAATGAACGCAATTTCAAATGCACATTTCGATACATCAGGTTCAATTTACAGCTCACATTTTTATAAAGGGGATTGCCCCCTTCTGACGCACAATGTTAAAGTATCTTTAGTGTTTGATTTAATAAAAGTCTGCAACCCCCTGTGGGAACCCTCAAATTACCACCACATTGTGGATGGCGGCAGCTCCAGGGTTCCCCAGAATCAATGGGAGCACTTGTTACTATTCATCAGAACAGACTGGTGCATAACGTGACTGTAGCAATATACTCATTTATACTCATTTATAGTTGCACATACTTAGATTAGTGCTCAGAGTGATTGTCCCTGTCTAACCCAAGGGGCACTTGTACTGTGTTATCTTTATTAGTATTAGTGCCCCTGTCTCACTACTGCCCCCTGTTCTCACAATTATTAACCCTCTATTGTCACTAGTGCCCCTGTTATAATTATTAACCTTATCTTATCACTACTGCCTCCTGTTTTCACAATTATTAACCCTCTATTGTCATTAGTGCCCCTGTTATAATTATTAACCCTATCTTATCAGTATTGCCCCCTGTTATCACAATTATTAACCCTATATTGTCACTAGTGCCCCTGATATTACAATTATTAACCCTATCTTATCACTATTGCCCCTTGTTATCACAATTATTAACCCTCTATTGTCACTAGTGCCCCCTGTTATAATTATTAACCCTATCTTATCATTATTGCCCCCTGTTATCACACCCTATATTATCACTATTGCCCGTTATCACAATTATTAACCCTCTGTTGTCACTAGTGCCCCTGATATCAAAATTATTTACCCTATCTTATCACTATTGCACCCTTGTTATCACAATTACTAACCCTCTATTGTCACTAGTGCCTCCTGATATCACAATTATGAACCCTATATTATCTCTATTGCCCCATTATCATAATTATTTACCCTATCTTATCACTAGTGCCCCCTGTTATCATAATTATTAACCCTCTATTGTCACCAGTGCCCCTGATATCACAATTATTAACCCTATATTATCACTATTGCCCCTGTTATCAAAATGATTGACTTCCTTCAAAATATAGTTGAGACAGCGCTAAAAAAGCTTCAGTACACAGATAGTACTATATAGTGTAGTATATTCAACCTTGTTTTAGATAGAGTAAGGCCACTTTCCAAACTCTCACATACACAGAGTTAAATGGCAAAGCAAACGCATGTGACTCTCACAACCTGTAGCCCAAATCACCAACTGTGGTTAACGATTGGGTACTCACAGACGTTTAAGATATAGTTAGGCCCATCAATTATTGTCGACCTCCAACAGCAACTCCCTTCCTCCGTTGTAGCTTAAAATATGGAGCAGATAAATATTATAAAACCCTTTATTAAGTGGTATAAAATATTTAAAATACATTCACAATATTTGCAACTTGCTCCACAATTTAAAGCTACAATTCTCATAGAACATAGATATTATAACAGCCTATTTTAACCGCACTTTTTGATGAAAATTTTTTAACTTTTTTAACTATTTATTATAAAGTATTTATTAATTATAAAGTATTTATTTATGTGTTGATTCGTTTGATCTTTCCATATGAATTATAAATAACAATGCTCCATTGCCTTCAATTAGTGGGGTTTTACAATTCCAGCTTTTAAAATTAATTTAAACAATTATTTTAAACAATTAAAATGAATTTGCTCCTATTAAAATACCCTTATTCCTAATAAATCTATTTACTCCTATACTTTCCGATTTTTATTCTTCTTTTTATAAAAATGCCCTGAGGTTGAAGTCTGTGTTAAGCCCTCTTGGTGTTAATGTCTCTAATTGATGTACCGTATCCATTGGCTTTCTCGTCTTTTACGATATCCCCTCCTCTCCATTTCTCATTCACTGTTTTATTTTATGTTCTACTTCTGTTACATTAGATATAAATGGTTTCTTTTTGTGTCCATGTCTGGATGCCTTGCATGTGGCCCACTCTTCCTCTTTCTTTTTCTTCTTTATCGCATCTGTCTCTATATGACTTTTTGTCAATATTTGTTTTAGGTTGTTGGCCCTTTTGAAAACCACAGTTGGTTGAGGGGGGAATAGATGTCTTTAACTCCTCATCACATTTTAGTACATCCCTATGTTTTTTTATTGTTTTTCTACTCGCACTAGGGGATTGTATGTTGTTGAAAATACTAGGGTGTTGTTTTCTGTTTTTCTCTTTTCTTTTACTTGTAGCAGCTCCTCTCTGCTAGTTTTGCTACGGTTTTTCTCAGATCTCTCTAATAGACTCTTGCTATATCCTTTTTCTTGAAATCATTATCCCTATTATTAACCCTATCGTATCCCTATTGCCCCTGCTATCACAATTATTAACCCTATCTTATCACTAGTGCCCCCTGTTATCATAATTATTAACCCTATCTTATCACTAGTGCCCCCTGATGTAATTAACCCTATCTTATCACTAGTGCCCCCTGATATAATTAACCCTATCTTATCACTAGTGCCCCTGATATCACAATTATTAACTGTATATTATGACTAGTGCCCCCTGTTATCACAATTATTAACCATATCTTATCACTAGTGCCCCTGTTAACACAATTATTAACCCCATCTTATTACTAGTGCCCCCTGCTATCACAATTGTTAACCCTTTCTTATCACTAGTGCCCCCTGCTATCACAATTATTAACCATATATTATCACTATTGACCCTGCTATCACAATTTTTAACCATATCTATTATCACTAGTGCCCCCTGCTATCACAATTATTAACCCTATCGTATCCCTATTGCCCCTGCTATCACAATTATTAACCCTATCTTATCACTATTTCCCCCTGTTATCACTATTATTAACCCTATCTTATCACTATTGCCCCTGCTATCACTATTATTAACCCTATCTTATTACTAGTTCCCCGTTATAACAATTATTAACCCTATGTTATCACTAGTACCCCTGTTATCACAATTATTAACCCTGTAATTAGTGCCCCACTGTTAACATAATCATTAACCCAATATAACACCAGTGCCCCTGATATCCAATACTAGGAACTTGTTCATCAAACTGTGAAAAGCAGTGCTTTCTGTTTGTGTGTGACATCCGTAGGGGTACAGGAGAGAAAACTGGGGTAACACATAATTTCCCATGTCCCAGAGGAATTAAAGAGATACACAAGGGCTGAGGTGAGAAGCAATGAAAATTGCAGAACAATACATATCCAGAATAAAACCTTTCTCTGTCTGTCGCGTCGAGTGTGGAAGTGCACCATGTGTAAGTCTCCAGTGTATATATTTGCTAAGAAACACAATATATACTAAAAGGGAAACAGACAAAAACATTTCCCCCTTTACTTACTCCTGATGTTGCAGGGAGGCAGTCCTGTGCTTACTCTTATAGCCTCTAGATGGCGACGTGACTCCATCTAGCCTGTATAAAGCATTAAAGGGCAAGTCAACCCCACCAAAATAAAAATGTACCTAATAAAAGAAAACATTATTATAAGCAACTTTCCAATATACATCATTTTTTTAAAAAAAACAGCGCTCTTCAAGTTCGTAAATACAAATGCAATTAAAGCAGCATTTGCTTAACTCCTGGTTGTTACTATTTAAACAATGTTGCAAAAGTCTTAGTTCCCCAGCAGCAAAGACAGGTCTGTTAATCAGCTGCCTTGTCTTACATTGTATTAACAGTCTGATCCACCAGTGCAGAGAATAGAAAGGGACAGACAGACACTGCTTTCAATAGCAATACATATACAAATAAATGAAAAAAATATAGAAAATTTAAAATGAATGTATATTGCAAAGTTGCTTAGAATTATTTTTTCTTTTATTAGTCAAAAAATAGTTTTTTGGTTTGACATTCCCTTTAATGGGAATGAATACTGTTTAGGCTAATGTTATATGGGATTGGTCCCATAACTCTGTTCTATATTATGTTTGATGGACTGAAACATTATTCTTACACAGTAGATGAGATTGTGAGCTCTGTGGGTCTCTCAGCACATGGTACTTACTGTATTCTTTGTATTTGTCTATTTATTAATTCACGCTGTCATTCCCTCTGACCATACTATTGTAGTGAAAGAAATCTACAATGCCCTGTATGAGCAAAAGCCCCTCCCTTTTAATTCTGATTGAGACCCTGAGATGTCTATGGCGTCTATTAGCAAGTATTAACATTTATATATTATGGGTTATGTTTAACATAAATACATAGAACATAATTAGTGATACTGTCCCTTTAAATTAATAAAGAATGGGGGGGCTGCAATGCAGGTGTGACTCCATAATTCATATTAACAGAAAAATAAATCTACCAATATGGTCACATTAAGTCACTTTATCCCTGTGCTTGATGTTTTTTATATAGAGATATATTTTTGATATATATGGTACAGGCATGGTTATCCGGAAACCCCGTTATCCAGAAAGCACCGGATTACAGAAAGGCCGTCAAAGACTCCATTTTATCCAAATAATCCACATTTTTAAAAATGTTTTAAATTTCCTTTTTTCTGTAATAATAAATCAGTAGTTACTTGATCCCAACTAAGATATAATTAATCCTTATTGGAAGCAAAACCAGCCTATTGGGTTTATTTAATTAGGGATGCACCGAATCCAGGATTCGGCCTTTTTCAAAAGGATTCTCATTCGGCCCAATCCTACTGCCTGGCCGAACTGAATCCGAATTTGCATATGCAAATTAGGGGCGGGGAGGGAAATCGCGTGACTTTTTTTCACAAAACAAGGAAGTAAAAAATGTTTTCCTCTTCCCACCTCTAATTTGCGTATGCAAAGTAGGGTTCGGATTCAGTTCGGTATTCAGCCGAATCTTTCGCGAAGGATTTGGGGGTTCGGCCGAATCCAAAATAGTGGATTCGGTGCATCCCTATATTAAATGTTTACATGATTTTATAGTAGACTTAAGGTATGAAGATCCAATTACGGAAAGATCCGTTATCCGGAAAACCTGAGGTCCCGACCATTCTGGATAACAGGTCCCATACCTGTACAACATATATTTATGTCTTTGAAAATTTACTCTTCCTTAAATGGCATGTAAAGGCAAAAAAATAAAATCCCATTTTTACTTTCGTTAATGAAAAAGAAACCTATTTGCAATATACTTTAATTAAAAAAATGTGTACCGTTTTTATAAGAAACCTGACTGTATGCAGTGAAATTCTCCCTTCATTTACTGCTGTGGATAGGAATTGTCAGACGGTCCCTAACTGCTCTGCAGGGAAACAATCATACTTATGTACAGCAGGGGGAGCCCCCGCCTTACTTCCCAGCCATGCAGAACTCAAGCAGCTTTGTTTATATTGATCCCTAAGCAGCGCAGACCACACTGAGCATGTGCACAGTCTTAGTCTTGCAAAGATATATAACAAAGTTACAAGATGGTGACCCCCTGTAGCCAACTTTGAAAGCATAAATTATTTGTTTGATTAGGCTTGTGGTGCAGTAAAAACATGTTTATATTTATTATACAAAATACAGCATTTCTAGCCTTATTCTATTTTAGACTTTATATGCCCTTTTTCATTTGGATCTCAGGAACATCTGTTTATTCTGCTGCTGCCGCCATGTTTCTCTTTGTCCCTCAGGTCTGGAGGCCCCAGCATTGTTACGCTGCACCCACTGTGCCTTGGTCCATAACTCTGAAGCAGAACTGTGTCACAAGGCTTGAGCAATAGCACCAAGTATAACGTTGAGCAATAAAAATATCACTATAAAAACATTCTTTCTTCAAGGTAAATCCACTGCCCAATCTGCCGGCACATTTTGCTTTACTTTGTGAGAGGGAGACTAGAGCTCGTGGCCTTTCCTTTCTGATTCCGCAGATCACAAAGCACAAAATTGCCTTCAAACACCTCCGACTACAGCACACGGAAAAGTTAATTTCAAGGTTCCCATTTACATTCAAAGCTGGATTACCATGTGATGAGATTCATTTTAGTACAAGTTGATCCAGGGACTGGTCCGACTGCATTTTTGAGGAAGGAATTTTTTCCCTCTGAGGCAAATTGGAGAGACTTCAAATGGGTTTTTTTGCCTTCCTCTGGATCAACTGGCAGGTTATATAAAGATTTAAAAGGTTGGACTTGATGGACGGGTGTCTTTTTTCAACCAAACTTACAATGTTACTATAACCAAAAGAAAATAAAATAAGGACATTCTAATTGAAGCTTTCATATAATAACACTGGTGACACCAGAGCTGCTAGAGCCCACAGGGCAAACACTTCTCGAGGAATAATTTTGGACCCACAGGATGTTCATCATACTCAAAATGTTATTGTGTACTTACCCTTTAAAGGGAAATGTGACATAAATACCTACGCAAAGCAATCCAGGACACCAACAGAAATAGAAGGTATTTACAAAGCCAGAGTATCTTGTATTCCTTTGCTATGATGAACCTCCCTACATGATTTGGTCGTTACATTGAATTAATCCCTAGTAAATCTACACCAGCTTTGTGAGTATCCCCTCTGTTACGCTCCAATGGGAGCTTTTATGACTACTGTCTAATATGTACAGTAAGGGGCACATTTACTAAGGGTCGCATTTCGAAGTGGTAAAACTTCGAAATTCGATAGTCAAAGTTTTTTTTGAGTGAATTTAGCCATTTTCGATCGAATTCAAATTGTTCGTATCAAACGATTCGAACGATTTAATCGATCAATCAAACAATTTTCAAAAAAAAAACTTTGACTTCTAAAAACGTAGCCAAATACTGGCTATGGGCTCTAGGAGGTCCCCATAGGCTAACATAGCAATTCGGCAGGTTTAAGGTGGCGAAGTGTCGAAGTCGAAGTTTTTTAAATAGACAGTTTTTTTTTTTTAAATGATTTATTTATTACTTCAACACATAGTCATACAGTTTGATGCATTCGAGTAATGTACAGCATAAAGTAGTTGACAACGTAATGAAGAGTTTTTCAATTTAACCCCCGGGAGAACTGGAAAGGAAGGTGCAAGTACACCATGAAAGAGGAGAAAGAAGACAGATCAGGTAAGAGTAGAGAGAAGAAGAAGAGAGGTGAAAAGAAAAGAGAAGAAAAGAGGAGAGATGAGGAGGGGAGACAGGAAGCAATACGATGGGGAAAGGCAGATCCAGCTTAGATTGCCTTAGTACAGACAGTCACCTAGAAAAGAGTCATATTAGCATAAGGAGTCAGAGAGACACATAACCTGAGGGTCCCAAGGTACAGCGCATAAAAGTCAAAATTCGTACATCCAAAGTACAGAGGGCAAAGGTACACCATACTAATCATCCAGTGTGAGCCAATCAATAATAGGGGTAGGCGAGTCACTGGGTCTATTTGAGTAGGAGTTATTATGAAGTATCCATAGCGACCAAGTATCGTTAAACTTAGCAGGACAACCCCTAGCTGCATAGATTTGTTCCAGGGTTGGCAGGTTTGCTCTACTAGGCCAATCCAGAAGTTTAATGTAGGTGGCTGCTCCTCTTTCCACTTAATAGCGATGGCCTTTTTCGCCTGAAAAAGTAAGAAAATAAGTAAAGTCCTTTCTGATCTTGAGATTACTGTATCAGCAAGAAAGTTGAGTAGGAGAACAGTTGGGTGAAAGTCTATTGGCAATGCCATTAGCTGAGTGAGGTAAGTAGCAATGTCTGTCCAAAACAGCTGAATTCGGGAACAAGACCATATCATATGAAAGAAGTCAGCCTGCGGGCTTTTACACCTATTGCACTGATCAGGTATTGCTGGGTTGATTTTATGGAGGAGATAAGGCGTATAGTATGCTCTGTGGAGGTATTTAAACTGGATGAGTCTGTCCCGTGACCTGATGAGTGGAGATAAAGTGTCCTTCAAAATAGTATTCCACTGTTCAGAGGTAAGGTCAGGAATATTAACGATCCATTTCTTAAATAGGTCTTGGGTAGAAGGGAGGTTGGTTTGACAAATATGTCCATATAAGGTTGAGAGAGGTTTGTTGAGCTGATTCTTTCTGAGCAGGTCCTCAATTGAGGAAGTTTGTATCCGAAGAGGACTAGCGTGGAATTGCTGTGTGAGGGCATGCCGCAATTGCAGATAGCGAAAAAACATCCTATTGGGGAGATTGTACTTGGCCTTTAGCTGGTCAAACGTGAGCAAGACATTGTCCACATAGACATCATTAATATACTTAACATTAAATTGTGCCCAGGTAGAAGGGTCAGGCAGTGTGAGCAATTGGTCAAGATTCGGATTTAACCATAGCGGAGTATACGGAGAAATAATTGCAGTTAGTGCATCATGCCTATGGTGTACCTGTTTCCAAGCCCTGACAACATTCTTCATCATAAATGTGGAGTGAGTTAAGGGGAGTTTATCTCTGTAGATCAGATTCCTGAGCCCTTCCAAAGAGCCAGCTATTTGGGCCTCTAAAAGAGTCACCGGGTCTTCAGGGGGAGATTCAAGCCACCGCTTCAAGGGCAGCAATTGGGAGGCCAAAAAATATCCTAGCATATCCGGGGCTGCCAGGCCGCCTTTAGTAAGGGGGGGAATCAATGCTGTGTATTTGACCCTCACCGGCCCCGGAGACCAATACAGTTTGATAAGTAGGGAACGTAGTTGCTTAAAGAAAGAAGGGGGTAACCAGGTGGGTGCTTGTCTAAATAAGTAGAGAAATTTAGGGAGGAACTTCATCTTGAAAAGATTAATCCTACCAATAAGAGAAAGTGGGAGTCTAAGCCATCTATCAACCGCCTTTTGAAGGGATATCATGAGAGGGTCAATGTTTAACTCTTTAAATTTCTCAATTTGTGGGTGCACATAGATACCTAAATATTTCATGATAGTGACTCGCTGTAGCGGGAGGTCGGGGTCAAGCACATCGGCTGCTCCTGAGTCAAGAAGGAGAAGGGTGGACTTAGACCAATTTATCTTAAGGCCAGAGTATAGGGTGTGGGAGTTTATTAAATGAAGGGCTGCCCTGAGGGACGGACCCAGGTCGTGCAGGTATAGGAGAGTATCATCAGCAAAGAGGGAAATTTTTTCCCGGAGTCGGCCAAATTCAAGACCTCGGACCTCAGTGCAGGCTCGAATCAAACACGCTAGGGGCTCCATGGCTAAGGCAAAGAGACCTGGAGATAGAGGACAACCCTGGCGGGTTCCTCTAGCTAGATATATGGAAGGGGAGATATCAAGATTCGACATGACTCTAGCCGTGGGGCTACTGTATATGGCTTGAAGCCAAGTTAAAAAAATTTTCTCGGAATCCAAATACTTTGAGGGTTTCCCAAAGATAAGGCCATTCGACAGAGTCAAATGCCTTCTCATTATCGAGAGAGGCGATAACCCTAGTACCTGGGTTGTCATGGGAAATAGTTAAGTTAGTATATAGTCGCCTAACGTTGAGTTCTGCTGCTTTATGAGGTATAAACCCGACCTGGTCTGGAGCTACTATGGAGGTAAGGACAAGATTAAGGCGTCTAGCCAGGACTTTGGTTAGAATTTTATAATCCGAATTAATGAGTGAGATAGGCCTATAGGAGGCGCTAGAAAGGGGGTCCTTGCCTGGTTTAAGAATGAGTACTATGACAGCATCCTTAAAGGAGGCTGGCAGTTGGGTCGTAGTGAGGGTTTGGTTAAAGATGGCAGTAAGATAAGGGGCTAACAGGGAGGCATATGTAGTGTACCAGGCATTAGGGATCCCATCTGGACCTGGAGTCTTCCCAGTGGGCAATGATGTTATAGCCTCTAGGACCTCTTGTTCTTGAATTGGGGCGTCTAGTAAGGATCTATATTCCAAGGGGAGAATGGGGAGATCTAGTTGGTCTAAGTATTTTGCAATGTCCACCGGGGATTTTTGTAGCTTGGAGGAGTATAACCCCTGGTAAAAGTCAGCCAAACATTGATTTATTGCGAATGGGCAAGTGAGAATCTCACCGTCCGGGTTTTGTAGGGCATGTATGGCAGGTCTAGTATACTCATCCCTGGCAAGCAAAGCTAGCATTTTGCCATTTTTATCACCCTTTTCATAAAGTGCAAATTTGTGATGAAGTTGCCCTTTATGAGCCAATTTCCACTGTGCCTGGGCAAATTTCCTCTGCGCCACTACATGGCAAAGTTTATTCTGTTCAGTAGGAGTATGGACGTACCTCGCCTCTGCCTCTTTCAACTCCTCCTCTGTCTCGGACATTGATTGTCTAGCCCGTTTCTTGACATATGCTATTTTGGCGATGTAGGACCCTCTAATTACTGCCTTCATGGCATCCCAGACACAAGGGAGAGGGGCAGTGTCTATATTAACTTGAAAATAGGATTGCAGTGTCTGATGGATTTCTTTTTGAATATCAGGGTGTGTGATCCAATATGGGTTCAGTCGCCAAAGTCGTTGTACGGGGTGTGAATGCAAACGCCAAGATATCAGTAAGGGGGCATGATCGGATATACCTCTTGAGAGAAATTCCGTTTTGAGAATCTTGGGTGACAAGTCAATCGAGGCAAAGGCGAGGTCAATCCTTGACATAGAACCCCTTGCATAACAAGAAAACATACGCTTGAGAGGGTTGCGGGCCCTCCATATATCCTCAAAGCCAGAGGATTCCGCCCATAGCTTTAGTGCAGAGGGACCAGGCCTCAGTGCAGTGGATGTAGACAGACGATCCAGTTCAGGATCAACAACAGCATTAAAATCCCCCATAATGAGGACTGGGTCAGGGCTAAAAGCCGCAATTAGTGGAAGTAGGTGATATAGCATATCATCGTGGAAGGGCGGTGGTATATACAAGTTCACTACCTGCAAATGAGGCATGGAGAACAATAAACCTCCCCTCTGGGTCAGTGTGGATACTCAGGAGTTGAAATGGGAGAGCTTTGCTGATTAATATGGAAGTACCCCTAGCATAATTTGAATATACCGCATGAAAGGCATGAGCTATCCAAGGCTTTTTAAGAAGGTGTGGGTTAGAGGCTTTGCAGAGGTGGGTCTCCTGGAGACAAATTATATGAGGGGAATACTTTCTCAAAAAATTAAAGACCAGAGACCTTTTCATGGGGGAATTCAAGCCTCTAACGTTCCACGTTATAGCGGTTATTTCAGACATGGTTGGTTATAGTACAATGTATGGTATTGTCCCCCCCCTCCAAGGAAAAGAAAGTGAAAGGAAAGAATAGAAGGAGAGAAAAGAAAAAAGAAAGAGAGAAAAAGGCAGTGAAATAATCCCACTTTTCCCACTCTACTTACTCCCATAGTGGAGAAGTTTGGAGCCCAAAACATGTTAAATTCTAGAGGGGTGCGCCTAAACAGTGAGCACACGTAACAGTTACATAGAAGTAAATAACAATGTAATAAACAAAAAAAGAGCATTCACAAATATCAGATGAGCAATACCATCCGGTGGCCCACCAAGTGATTGAGAAAATGCCAAAATGCAGCTCCCTGAGACCGCTGCTGCGGAGTAATTCACCAGCATAAGTGAGAAAGAGAAAAAAAAAAAGTGGAAAGTGGCTCCGGAGTAGTAAGAGATCCAAAAAGCAAGACTGTGGGGCCTAAAGGCCACGGTAGCATTCCAAGCTCTGATGGGATCCATGCCAGCTGAGATATGGCTCCCATTATTCCATCAAGGGCGTCGATCTAGCCATTGGGATGCTTCGTTGGGAGTGCCAAAAAAGAGGGTCTTGCCATCCGAGGAAACACGTAACTTCGCTGGATAGAGCATAGCGTATTGAATGCCAGCATCTCTGAAGCGCCGTTTCACTCCCATAAACTGTTGACGTTGTTTACGAAGGTCGTTTGAAAAATCCGGGTATAGGGAAACAACCGTGTTTTCAAAGCGTAATTCCCCTTTCTTTCGCGCCGCTGCTAGGGCCGCATCTCTGTCTCTGAAGTTTAAGAGTCGGGCTATCAGAGGTCTGGGGGGTGCTCCAGGTGGTGGCGGCCTAGCTGGAATGCGATGCGCCCGTTCAATAACAAAAGCCGAGGAAAATGGTGCATCTCCAAATTCCCCCTTTAGCCAGTTTTCCAAGAATTTAGCAGGGTCGGGCCCTTCCACTCTTTCAGGAAACCCGACAAATCTGACATTGTTTCGTCTGAGACGATTTTCCAAATCGTCGGATTTAGCCTCAGCCGACTCAAGTCTACGGTGTAATAAATCTACACGTTCGGGCAGAGGATTACATGAGTCCTCGAGGTCACTCACCCGCCGCTCAACTTCAGTAGTCCTTTCCCGGACTCGCTGGAGGTCCTGTCTCAGTATCGCAAAATCGGCTCGGAGTTCGTCCACTGTAGCCATCGTCGCCACGTGGCAGGTTTGGATAGTGGAGCGAAGGGTCGCGACTACCTCTGCCAGCGTGAGTTCCCCCTCACCATTGAGATCAGGGGAATGGTCGAGATCTTGGTGCTGGGGAGTGGAGGTATCCGTCGCAGCAGTCTCACTGTGTGCCGTTGAGACCTCAGGTGCCGAGGAAGTAGCCGGATGCACAGGCCGCGAGCGTTGTTCCTTAGGTGAGTCAGGCTTAGGTTTGTCGGCCATTTTGGAAGGCCTCACGGAGTCTCGTAGATGCGGCCGAATATCAAAGGATTGTGCCACAGCTTGCTTTTTTTTCCCCATAAGCTTATTGGCAGCAATGCAAAGTGTCTGGAGAGCCACAAGTGGGCTGGTAAAGTCAGGATATAATCCGGAGATAGCAGTAAATCAGCGGAGCTAAGGCAACGTGCGTCTGTTCACATCAGTAGTTGGCCACGCCCCCCTAAATAGACAGTTTTTAATTTGAATCGAATTTTGGCCTATTCGATGGTCGAAGTACCCAAAAATTACTTCGAAATTCAAAGTTTTTGAATTCAAAAATTCACTTTGAATTCACTTCAACCCT
Source organism: Xenopus laevis (assembly GCF_017654675.1). NCBI lineage: Eukaryota > Metazoa > Chordata > Amphibia > Anura > Pipidae > Xenopus > Xenopus laevis. The sequence continues at coordinate 158,323,622 of NC_054379.1, forward strand.
TAGGGGCCCATTTACTAACGGTCAAAGTGAATTCGAAGTGAATTTTCGAATTCAAAAACTTCGAATTTCAAAGTCATTTTTGGGTACTTCATAGTTACATAGTTAGTTACATAGTTAAATTGGGTTGAAAAAAGACAAAGTCCATCAAGTTCAACCCCTCCAAATGAAAACCCAGCATCCATACACACACCCCTCCCTACTTTTAATTAAATTCTATATACCCATATCTATATTAACTATAGAGCTTAGTATCACAATAGCCTTTGATATTATGTCTGTCCAAGAAATCATCCAAGTCCCTCTTATAGTCATTAACTGAATCAGCATCACAACATCACCCGGCAGTGCATTCCACAACCTCACTGTCCTGACTGTGAAGAACCCCCTACGTTGCTTCAAATGAAAGTTCTTTTCTTCAAGTCTGAAGGGGAGGCCTCTGGTACGGTGATCCACTTTATGGGTAAAAAGGTCCCCTGCTATTTGTCTATAATGTCCTCTAATGTACTTGTAAAGTGTAATCATGTCCCCTCGCAAGCGCCTTTTTTCCAGAGAAAACAACCCCAACCTTGACAGTCTCCCCTCATAATTTAACTCTTCCCTCCCTCTAACCAGTTTAGTTGCACTTAGTCTCTGCACTCTCTCCAGCTCATTTATATCCCTCTTAAGGACTGGAGTCCAAAACTGCCCCCCATACTCCAGATGAGGCCTCACCAGGGACCTATAAAGAGGCAGAATTATGTTTTCATCCCTTGAGTTAATGCCCTTTTAAAAGGAAGTGGCTTCTCTGAGAGCTGTAGGTGGTCTTTAAGGAGCACTTGAAAGTTTGGAAAGAAGGAGAAAGTCTGACAGCTCGAGGCAGAGAATTCCAGAGAAAAGCAGACGCAGAGAGAAGTCTTGTATATGTGAATGGGCAGAAGTGATAAGAGGAGAAGCGAGGTTCAGTTTTAGGTGGCGCTGTGACATCCAGGAGGAGACAGCAGAGAGACAGTCTGTAACTTGGGAAAGGACAAAAGTAGAAAGATAAGCTAAGAAAAGGCTATTGCCATTCGGGAATACAGCGCACCAAATCCATTTTCACGTTTATCCACAAGTGGGCAAGTGGGCCCACACTCTCGGTGCAGCTGTTCCCCCTCCCCCCTTCCCTCCCCGTTCCCAGCTAGCGCGGACTACAACTCCCTGCACCCAAACACTATTAACTGATTCCTTTTGAAAAAATTTTTTTTTCCCATGACAGTATCCCTTTAAAGGGAAAAAAAAAATTTTCAGCCCAAAGAGAGAAACCACCGGCAGTTTGAAATAGTTTACATTCCTTCGCTATGCATAGATGTTGTACAGGGAAGTGTTTATTGGATGGGGCAGTTCACCTTGAAATTAACTTCCCATTAGTAGGTATTGACATTCCAAGGCTTAGAATGGTACGTGCAGTGCACCACACCTGAACAATGTCTTTGCCTTTACTAGACTAACCTATCACATAGTTTTACAGTGTATCATGCAATGTATAAAGTAGGTCAAAAGGTCAGCACTATATTAAGTATTGGTATAGCAAGCTGCACGATAATAAATTAAATATATTATGCTAAGTAAGGGCAATATGCAATAGCATATGCAATAAAAGGCACAGAGTTTGCCCAGTAGCGGTTACTCAAAGCAACCAAAAAGATGTTTGCTTTTGAACTGGTTACCAGTAAATTCTACCCGCTGTTTGGTTGCTATTGGTTACTGCTTCTGGGCAAACTTAGTGCCTTTTATTATATAACCCCATATATGGATGTCAAATAAAGGAAGCTATTGGACCCGAATGTGCGAGTCAGGTTAGTAGATAAGGGGTAATACAGGTGCACTACTGACTCAGTGAGGAATAAACTACTAGACAAAATAGGTGCAGGTGTGGGATCTGAAAATCCGTTATCCAGAAAGCTCTGGATTACAGAAATCCCATCTCCCATACCATTTTAATCAAATAATTAAAAATTTTAAAAATTATTTCCTTTTTCTCTGGCATAATAAAACAGTAGCTTGTACTTGATCCAAACTAAGATATAATTAATCCTTATGGGGTCAAAATAATCCAATTGGGTTTATTTAGTGTTTAAATGCTTTTTTCTAGCAGATATAATGTATGAAGATCCAAATTACGGAAAGACCCTTGTCCAGAAAACCCCAGCAACCTGAGCATTCTGGATACTAGGTACCATACCTGTAATAGAAACTTCTGATGAAATTCCCCCCAAAATTAGGTTTGTATAAAAGTCACATGCCAGGTAAGGAGAATATCTCCTAATGGGTCTGCAACAGTAATATTTACAGTTACTAATGTGTGTGTGTGAGCCAATAGGGTTGCCTTTGCTTTTTATCAGGAGATAATCATGGAGAACATGGCAAGGATTTACACAAGATCTTCAGCAAAGTGACAGCAATTGTCCCTTGACTTTGAAGAAGAGTGTAAGCTGGTCATACTCAAAACTCCTCTTGATTGCTGAGGCTGCCCAATGAGCAGATCATTGTCCAAAGCTCACTTGGCTAAATGGAATGGACAACAGTTGGATCATAATGGGGCCTAGGGAATCCCACCAAGAAAAGAACACATCAATGCACAATGCAATTTTTGTTGGTTAGGAATAGGTGGGACAATTCATCAGGCGCTCACCATAAACATACCAACCAGGTCTTGAGTGGTGAGTTTTTAGTCATCCATGTACGGTTACCTTTATGGGTGCACCCATCATGACAGAGTTTTAACCAAGATAGGATCAATTTCAGCCAATCGTCTGGAGCTCATGCATCATGGAAACATACTCACTTCTGACTAACCCAGTGCCTCTCATCCCTGAGGAGTGGAAAAATATAATGTTGACCCACCTGAGATCCAGCTGTGAGGACCTTACAATGATTTTTTTTCCTACTTTTTATTTTGTTTTCATAAAGTGCTACCTGCTGATTACTAGAGCTAGAACAAACACTATGTATTTTACAACACTACATCCATTGCATTTTTAGTAATTTAAACAGGAGAAAACCACTGATAAGGAAGACACCGCTGATTTCTTGTTTGTTTGGACAGAATGCTATATATATATATATTATACAAGTTTAATTATCTCAAATAGATAGAGCCTGTTTGCCTGGCAAGATACACATAGATACAGATCAGAATCTATAGTAAACATATGAGATCAGGCAGAACACTTGCATGGCCTGTTATGCTGAATGCAATGTTTGTTCTTTAGAATGATTGTGTATAAACTGCAGGCCTTGCATGGGAGGGACCACAATTATTTTGCTTAAAAAAGTTTTTGTTGTTATTCTTCAGTGTAAGTAACACACTGTGTAACCAATAAGTAACCAATCTGTTTATATCACATTGGAGTCTTGGGTCAGTTGGGGAAAGTATTCTTCCCTTTAGCAATAGAAGCAATTTAAGGTCATCTCTCTCTCTCTATGGCCCATACACAGAGATGACACAGGATAGAAGAAACTTTTACAGATAGATAGATGATAGATGGATGGATGGATAGATAGATAAATAGAAAAAATAGATAGATAGATGGATGGATGGATAGATAGATAGATAGATAGATAGATAGATAGATAAATTGATAGGGTCATTTACAATGTGGAAGTGCTAAATGGGCTAATTCACCATGGTTTGTACTTTGCACCTTACGTTAGTTGGATTGCCTGTACTTCTCAGCACTGTATTCACAGGGGCAGATAGAGGGAGGCATGGGTGTCCCCCTTCTACCCCTTATCATTCTGCACTGAAATCCGTTTTTCAAAAGAGCAAATGGATTTTTTTAAATTTAATTTTGAAATCTGACATGGGGCTAGACATGTTGTTAGTTTCCCTGGTGCCCCCAGTCATGTTACCTGTGCTCTGATACACTTTTGTCACTTTTTACTGCTGTACTGCAAGTTGGAGTGATATCACCCCCCAGCAGCCCATCAGCAAAACAATGGGAGCTATTTCTGAACTGGTATGGGACTCTAGTATAAGAGGGTCCCCAGAGGTAGAGGTAATATTGTCTGTCTGAGCCCTGCCACTAGGGTGCACAAGTTTAGGTCTGACCTGCCCATCACTAATGTACATCCTGATGCCTTCAAGTCAAGATAAAGGTGACCCAGCATGGAAAGATACTGGCTGTTAGCCTGGTCACCTGTCACCAGCAGCCTATTTGCCCATGATCTGGGCTCATTCACATATTAATTTTGGTTTGGCAGAAAATTCCCATCAGGAGAGGGGTGCATTATGTGAGTTGTAGCACCGGGACTCATTGACCAAGGGGCAAATATTCAGGTCACTCCAATTTGCTCCATTTTTTAGTTTATTGGATCTTGGTGATATAACCTTTGTGTATGGGAACATGATAGAGATCTTAGATTGTAAGCTCCAATGGGCAGGCAATTTCTCTTAAGTAAGGGGTAACTCATAAATAAACTAATAAACTGATAAATAAATGTATTTCTATAAATGAAGAAAACAAACCCATGTAAGGGTATTAAAAAGGAGATCATGATCTAATTTACTTTATCATAAAGAAGCGCACATAGGTTCAGTTGTTTTGCTTGCAAAGGTAATGGAATCCATTATCCAGAAAGCTCCAGAAAGTACAGAAAGGCCACCTCCCATAGACATTCCATTTTATCCAAATCCAAATTAAATTTTCTTTTTCTGTTTAATAATAAAACAGTAGCTTATACTTGATCCCAACTAAGATATAATAAATCCTTTATTTGGAGGCAAAACAGCCTATTGGGTTTATTTTTAATGTTTACATGATTGTCTAGTAGATTTTAAGGTATGAAGATCCAAATTACAGAAAGATCCATTATCCAGGAAAAACACCATGGATAACAGGTCCCATAGTTGTAATACAATTAACATATTAAATGACTTCCACACTGGCAGTTTAAAGACATCAAGCCTCTAATCTTGTTATTACATGGTGATTTCTACTCCTTATACCTAAAATATAGTGGCCACCAGTCTCTTTCCATTTATTCACATGTAGTAAAATACATGAACATGCAATTCCAAGATGGCCATACATGTAGCGATCCGCTTGTTGTAAAATCGCCAAACGAGCTTATCTCTCCCCTATATACCCACATTGAGGTGGGCGATATCGGGCTGAACCGATCATGGGCCCTAGGGCCCAACGATCGGATCATAATGCAGGCAATATGGTCAGATCACATGCCAGCATCAACTAACAGAGGCAGTCCGTGATCCAATGGGATTTTTAGCCCTGCCCGATCTACATCTGGCTGATTTTCGGCCAGATATCAATTGGGGAGGGGGAGGACCCCACACACAGGCCAATAAGCTGCCGACTCGGTCTGTTGGCAACATTTATTGGCCTGTGTATGGCCACCTTTACTCATGTTCTGACACTTTCTCATTGATACGTGAGCTGGAGGAACAAACACTCTTGGGAAATTCCTTTGGCAGCCAACACAGAATCTGCCGTGTAGGTAATTTTCTTGCCATTGATTTCAGATGGGATTACAGAAATCCCATCTCCCATACCATTTTAATCAAATAATTAAAAATTTTAAAAATTATTTCCTTTTTCTCTGGCATAATAAACAGTAGCTTGTACTTGATCCAAACTAAGATATAATTAATCCTTATGGGGTCAAAATAATCCAATTGGGTTTATTTAGTGTTTTAAATGCTTTTTCTAGCAGATATAATGTATGAAGATCAAATTACGGAAAGACCCTTGTCCAGAAAAACCCAGCAACCTGAGCATTCTGGATACTAGGTACCATACCTGTAATAGAAACTTCTGATGAATTCCCCCAAATTAGGTTTGTATAAAAGTCACATGCCAGGTAAGGAGAATATCTCCTAATGGGTCTGCAACAGTAATATTTACAGTTACTAATGTGTGTGTGTTGAGCCAATAGGGTTGCCTTTGCTTTTTATCAGGAGATAATCATGGAGAACATGGCAAGGATTTAACACAAGATCTTCAGCAAAGTGACAGCAATTGTCCTTGACTTTGAAGAAGAGTGTAAGCTGGTCATACTAAAGCTCCTCTTGATTGCTGAGGCGCCCAATGAGCAGATCATTGTCCAAAGCTCACTTGGCTAAATGGAATGGACAAACAGTTGGATCATAATGGGCCTAGGGAATCCCACCAAGAAAAGACACATCAATGCACAATGCAATTTTTGTTGGTTAGGAATAGGTGGACAATTCATCAGGCGCTCACCATAAACAACCAACCAGGTCTTGAGTGGTGAGTTTTTAGTCATCCATGTATGGTTACCTTTATGGGTGCACCCATCATGACAGAGTTTTAACCAAGATAGGATCAATTTCAGCCAATCGTCTGGAGCTCATGCATCATGGAAACATACTCACTTCTGACTAACCAGTGCCTCTCATCCCTGAGAAGTGGAAAAATATAATGTTGACCCACCTGAGATCCAGCTGTGAGGACCCTTACAATGATTTTTTTCCTACTTTTTATTTTGTTTTCATAAAGTGCTACCTGCTGATTACTAGAGCTAGAACAAACACTATGTATTTTACAACACTACATCCATTGCATTTTTTAGTAATTTAAAACAGGAGAAACCACTGATAAGGAAGACACCGCTGATTTCTTGTTTGTTTGGACAGAATGCTATATATATATATATTATACAAGTTTAATTATCTCAAATAGATAGAGCCTGTTTGCCTGGCAAGATACACATAGATACAGATCAGAATCTATAGTAAACATATGAGATCAGGCAGAACACTTGCATGGCCTGTTATGCTGAATGCAATGTTTGTTCTTTAGAATGATTGTGTATAAACTGCAGGCCTTGCATGGGAGGGACCACAAATTATTTTGCTTAAAAAGTTTTTGTTGTTATTCTTCAGTGTAAGTAACACACTGTGTAACCAATAAGTAACCAATCTGTTTATATCACATTGGAGTCTTGGGTCAGTTGGGGAAAGTATTCTTCCCTTTAGCAATAGAAGCAATTTAAGGTCATCTCTCTCTCTCTATGGCCCATACACAGAGATGACACAGGATAGAAGAAACTTTTACAGATAGATAGATGATAGATGGATGGATGGATAGATAGATAAATAGAAAAAATAGATAGATAGATGGATGGATGGATAGATAGATAGATAGATAGATAGATAGATAAATTGATAGGGGTCATTTACAATGTGGAAGTGCTAAATGGGCTAAATTCACCATGGTTTTGTACTTTGCACCTTACGTTAGTTGGATTGCCTGTACTTCTCAGCACTGTATTCACAGGGGGCAGATAGAGGGAGGCATGTGGGTGTCCACCCTTCTACCCCTTATCATTCTGCACTGAAATCCGTTTTTCAAAAGAGCAAATGGATTTTTTTAAATTTAATTTTGAAATCTGACATGGGGCTAGACATGTTGTTAGTTTCCCTGGTGCCCCCAGTCATGTTACCTGTGCTCTGATACACTTTTGTCACTTTTTACTGCTGTACTGCAAGTTGGAGTGATATCACCCCCCAGCAGCCCATCAGCAAAACAATGGGAGCTATTTCTGAACTGGTATGGGACTCTAGTATAAGAGGGTCCCCAGAGGTAGAGGTAATATTGTCTGTCTGAGCCCTGCCACTAGGGTGCACACGTTTAGGTCTGACCTGCCCATCACTAATGTACATCCTGATGCCTTCAAGTCAAGATAAAGGTGACCCAGCATGGAAAGATACTGGCTGTTAGCCTGGTCACCTGTCACCAGCAGCCTATTTGCCCATGATCTGGGCTCATTCACATATTAATTTGGTTTGGCAGAAAATCCCATCAGGAGAGGGGTGCATTATGTGAGTTGTAGCACCGGGACTCATTGACCAAGGGGCAAATATTCAGGTCACTCCAATTTGCTCCATTTTTAGTTTATTGGATCTTGGTGATATAACCTTTGTGTATGGGAACATGATAGAGATCTTAGATTGTAAGCTCCAATGGGCAGGCAATTTCTCTTAAGTAAGGGGTAACTCATAAATAAACTAATAAACTGATAAATAAATGTATTTCTATAAATGAAGAAAACAAACCCATGTAAGGGTATTAAAAAGGAGATCATGATCTAATTTACTTTATCATAAAGGAAGCGCACATAGGTTCAGTTGTTTGCTTGCAAAGGTATGGAATCCATTATCCAGAAAGCTCCAGAAAGTACAGAAAGGCCACCTCCCATAGACATTCCATTTTATCCAAATCCAAATTAAATTTTCTTTTTCTGTTTAATAATAAAACAGTAGCTTATACTTGATCCCAACTAAGATATAATAAATCCTTATTGGAGGCAAAACCAGCCTATTGGGTTTATTTAATGTTTACATGATTGTCTAGTAGATTTAAGGTATGAAGATCCAAATTACAGAAAGATCCATTATCCAGGAAAAACACCATGGATAACAGGTCCCATAGTTGTAATACAATTAACATATTAAATGACTTCCACACTGGCAGTTTAAAGACATCAAGCCTCTAATCTTGTTATTACATGGTGATTTCTACTCCTTATACCTAAAATATAGTGGCCACCAGTCTCTTTCCATTTATTCACATGTAGTAAAATACATGAACATGCAATTCCAAGATGGCCATACATGTAGCGATCCGCTTGTTGTAAAATCGCCAAACGAGCTTATCTCTCCCCTATATACCCACATTGAGGTGGGCGATATCGGGCTGAACCGATCATGGGCCCTAGGGCCCAACGATCGGATCATAATGCAGGCAATATGGTCAGATCACATGCCAGCATCAACTAACAGAGGCAGTCCGTGATCCAATGGGATTTTTAGCCCTGCCCGATCTACATCTGGCTGATTTTCGGCCAGATATCAATTGGGGAGGGGGAGGACCCCACACACAGGCCAATAAGCTGCCGACTCGGTCTGTTGGCAACATTTATTGGCCTGTGTATGGCCACCTTTACTCATGTTCTGACACTTTCTCATTGATACGTGAGCTGGAGGAACAAACACTCTTGGGAAATTCCTTTGGCAGCCAACACAGAATCTGCCGTGTAGGTAATTTTCTTGCCATTGATTTGCATAATCATTAGATTGGCTGCACTCCAGTGAATCATACACCTCAATTAAGCTATTTTATGAAATTATTATCTGCCAAAGATGGGAAGGGACTTCGGCTGTGGGATAGCAAATTTAGTAGGGAGAAATGGTGCCTATAGTAACAGTGGGATAATAGTCTCTGGGAAGGGAGTGTGACTGTGGGATAGCAGGTATAGTAGGGAGAGATGGTGCCTATAGTAACAGTGGGATAATAGTCTCTGGGAAGGGAGTGTGGCTGTGGGATAGCAGGTATAGTAGGGAGAGATGGTGCCTATAGTAACAGTGGATAATAGTCTCTGGGAAGGGAGTGTGACTGTGGGATAGCAGGTATAGTAGGGAGAGATGGTGCCTATAGTAACAGTGGATAATAGTCTCTGGGAAGGGAGTGTGACTGTGGGATAGTAGGGAGAGATGGTGCCTATAGTAACAGTGGATAATAGTCTCTGGGAAGGGAGTGTGACTGTGGGATAGCAGGTATAGTAGGGAGAGATGGTGTCTATAGTAACAGTGGGATAATAGTCTCTGGGAAGGGAGTGTGACTGTGGGATAGCAGGTATAGTAGGGAGAGATGGTGCCTATAGTAACAGTGGGATAATAAGTCTCTGGGAAGGGAGTGTGACTGTGGGATAGCAGGTATAGTAGGGAGAGATGGTGCCTATAGTAACAGTGGATAATAGTCTCTGGGAAGGGAGTGTGACTGTGGGATAGTAGGGAGAGATGGTGCCTATAGTAACAGTGGATAATAGTCTCTGGGAAGGGAGTGTGACTGTGGGATAGCAGGTATAGTAGGGAGAGATGGTGTCTATAGTAACAGTGGGATAATAGTCTCTGGGAAGGGAGTGTGACTGTGGGATAGCAGGTATAGTAGGGAGAGATGGTGCCTATAGTAACAGTGGGATAATAGTCTCTGGGAAGGGAGTGTGACTGTGGGATAGCAGGTATAGTAGGGAGAGATGGTGCTATAGTAACAGTGGATAATAGTCTCTGGGAAGGGAGTGTGACTGTGGGATAGCAGGTATAGTAGGGAGAGATGGTGCCTATAGTAACAGTGGGATAATAGTCTCTGGGGATGGAGTGTGACTGTGGGATAGCAGGTATAGTAGGGAGAAATGGTGTCTATAGTAACAGTGGATAATAGTCTCTGGGAAGGGAGTGTGACTGTGGGATAGCAGTATAGTAGGGAGAGATGGTGCCTATAGTAACAGTGGATAATAGTCTCTGGGAAGGGAGTGTGACTGTGGGATAGCAGGTATAGTAGGGAGAGATGGTGCCTATAGTAACAGTGGGATAATAGTCTCTGGGAAGGGAGTGTGACTGTGGGATAGCAGGTATAGTAGGGAGAGATGGTGCCTATAGTAACAGTGGATAATAGTCTCTGGAAGGGAGTGTGACTGTGGGATAGCAGGTATAGTAGGGAGAGATGGTGCCTATAGTAACAGTGGATAATAGTCTCTGGGAAGGGAGTGTGACTGTGGGATAGCAGGTATAGTAGGGAGAGATGGTGCCTATAGTAACAGTGGGATAATAGTCTCTGGGAAGGGAGTGTGACTGTGGGATAGCAGGTATAGTAGGGAGAGATGGTGCCTATAGTAACAGTGGATAATAGTCTCTGGGAAGGGAGTGTGACTGTGGGATAGCAGGTATAGTAGGGAGAGATGGTGTCTATAGTAACAGTGGATAATAGTCTCTGGGAAGGGAGTGTGACTGTGGTATATCAGGTATAGTAGGGAGAGATGTTGCCTATAGTAACAGTGGGATAATAGTCTCTGGGAAGGGAGTATGACTGTTCCCAATTGCAACAATGCTGTAACTAACATGCTGCATGTGCCACCAGGGAATATATTCTATTAGGTGAATAGGTGAATCAGCAGTGCCGAAAGGAACAGACAAACACTGCTGTCAACTGCAATTACATGTAAATAATCATATATATATATATATATATATATATATATATTATATATATATATATATATATATACACATATATATGAGATGGCAGTTAGAATTACAATATCTTTCATGAGGCAAAATTGGATTTTGGGGTTTACATCCCCTTTAAATCTATTCCAGCACTGCCCAAGGCTATTCCAGCTATACTAACACCAGAATAACATGGTATTTAATAGTAGGAAACTTGTTTTGCAGTCTGTTAAGCAATGTTGTGGGCTGTTGAAATAAATTCGGAGCCCAGTAATGGAAATGCCGCCAAGACTTGCAGTTCATTCTTAGTGTAGGTTTGTTTGCTGAACAAATTTCCCTTAAAGCGATTAGTGAAATTAACCAGGGGAAATATATGGTACTCTGTGCAGGTGGTGTGCTATGCAATTACATTATTACGGCAACAGATAGGCATAATTAATTTCAATTGAATGCAATGTAATTGTATAGGGGTTATGGAACCAGAACTTAAAAGCCGTCTCCTAGCTAATAATGTGGACGTTTTACTGCAGTTACCTGGATGTAGAGGCAGATCTGCCTTGGTAGTGTGCCAGGAGCCCTGTATAAGGTTCTGCAGCTTAAAGGGATACTGTCATGTGAAAAAAAAAAAATCAAAATGAATCAGTTAATAGTGCTGCTCCAGCAGAATTCTGCACTGAAATCCATTTCTCAAAAGAGCAAACAGATTTTTTATATTCAATTTTTGAAATCTGACATGGGGCTAGACATATTGTCAGTTTCCCAGCTGCCCCCAGTCATGTGACTTGTGCTCTGATAAACTTCAATCACTCTTTACTGCTGTACTGCAAGTTGGAGTGATATCACCCCCCCCTCCCTTCCCCCCTAGCAGCCAAACAAAAGAACAATGGGAAGGTAACCTGATAGCAGCTCCCTAACACAAGATAACAGCTGCCTGGTAGATCTAAGAACAACACTCAATAGTAAAAACCCATGTTCCACTGAGACACATTCAGTTACATTGAGAAGGAAAAACAGCAGCCTGCCAGAAAGCATTTCTCTCCTAAAGTGCAGGCACAAGTCACATGACCAGGGGCAGCTGGGAAATTGACAATATGTTTAGCCCCATGTCAGATTTCAAAATTGAATATAAAAAAATCTGTTTGCTCTTTTGAGAAATGAATTTCAGTGCAGAATTCTGCTGGAGTAGCACTATTAACTGATGCGTTTTGAAAAAAACATGTTTTCCGATGACAGGATCCCTTTAAATATTCTTAAGGGGGATTTTTACCTTAAAGGAGAAGGAAAGGTGAAATCACTGGGGGGGGGGGGGCCAAAAATGAGTCACCCCTTACTGGGGTATTAGGTCATTGGGGGTGCTCCCAGTCATTTCACCTCTCTTTCTCCTTTATATGATGGTCCTCCTCATTATGCACAAAGGGAACCCTCGACTTTATGTCTGGGACAGTTGTAAGGTGTTATTGCACCTAGATTAGAACGTTAACTATCTCCTGGTGAATCTGTCCCTATTATAAATATGATGGGATAGACTGACTTCCTGCCTAGACTACTGCGACCTCCTCCTTACTGGTCTGACACTCACTTATCCTCTCTACCATCAATCCAAAATCCTGCTGCAAGACTCATCTACATCACCCATCATTCCTCCTCTGCGGCGCCTCCAGACATTGCAAGTAGCGATGAGCACATTTTTTCACCTTCCATGGATTTGTGACGAAATTCAGCCATCTGCGAATCTCTTTGCGAAACTACAGGGAAAATATCCAGCAGAAAAATTCACGGAGACGAAAAAGTTGCCGAGACTAAAATGTTGCCAAAACAAAAAAGTCGTCATAAGAAAAAACGCCCATTGACTTTAATGCATTTGGAAAGAGAAAAACTGTCAGTCATGAAAGAGAAAAAATTGTCACGTGGAAAAATATGATAGCCATTGACTTCATTGCTTTTCACAAATTTTTCGCCGTTTTCGAGACATTTTACGAATTTTGCACATTTTCAGCAAAGTGTGACACATCCGCTCATCACTAATTAAAAGCCTTACTTTATATTCAGATACTTTGCAGTTCAACCAAGGACTTCAGACCCTACTCTATGGGAGGTACAACAAATGACTTCATAGTAAATAATGCTAGCTGTTTATATACAGGTATGGGATCGGTTATCTGGAACCCCATTATCCAGAAATCATCAAATTACAGGAAGGAACTCTTCCCATACACTATATTTGAATCCAATTATTTAAAAACTATTTCCTTTTTCTCAGTAAAAATAAAACAATACCTTGCACTTGATCCCAACGAAGATTTAATTAATCCGTATTGGAGGCAAAACAATCCTATAGGGTTTAAATCATGTTTAAATTCTTTTTCAGTAGACTTAAAGGACATGGCAAAAATAAAAATAAAATCCCATTCTTACTTTCTTTAATGAAAAAGAAATCTATCTCCAATATACTTTAATTAAAAAATATGTACAGTTTTTATAAGAAATCTGACTGTATGCAGTGAAATTCTCCCTTCATTTACTGCTGTGGATAGGAATTGTCAGACGGTCCCTAACTGCTCTGCAGGGAAACAATCATACTTATGAACAGCAGGGGGAGCCCCCGCCTTACTTCCCAGCCATGCAGAACTCAAGCAGCTTTGTTTATGACGATCCCTAAGCAGCCCAGACCACACTGAGCATGTGCACAGTCTTAGTCTTGCAAAGATATACAACAAAGTTACAAGATGGTGACCCCCTGTAGCCAACTTTGAAAGCATAAATTATTTGTTTGATTAGGCTTGTGGTGCAGTAAGTTCATGTTTATATTTAGTATACAAAATACAGCATTTCTAGCCTTATTCTGTATTAGACTTTACATGCCCTTTACGGTATGGAGATCCAAATTATGGACAATCCCTTATCTGGAAAACCCTAGGTCCCAAGTATTCAGGATAACAGATCCCATACCTGTACTATATTCTTGGATTATTGTATGAGGGTGGGACACACCCCCCCAGGTATAATTACCTTCTCCTATAACCAGGGCAAAGTTTGCACATTATATCTTCTTCCCATCTGCAGTTCTTCCATTAATCTTCAGTTTGTTAGTGCTTGGGGCAATAAAGTGTTTTTATGGAGCACACAGAAACGTGATACTCGTGTGTAGGTATGTTCTTACATACATAGTCATGTAACTACATTGTTGTGTAGCTATTGACAAAAAATCGACACAGTTGCTCAAGTTCCACCTTTTATACACTGTCATAGGGACATATTTATCTAAAGGTGAAACAGAGCTCGCCAGAATATTTTACAGTTTTCTTTTTAGGGATGTGCTGATGAATGGGTTAACTGCTTTCACAAGCTGATAAATATGCCCCTGCAAATCCAATACAAGTGAATGGAGAGCTGAGACATGTCCCTCTGCTGAAATGTGGAGAGCTCTGTTCAGCCTTTTATAAACATGCCCCATGGTTTCCATTTAGTTATTGTGTGGCTTTGGATCCCTAGAAACATGACCCATTTCAGATCTTATGTTCTCTTTTCCCTACTGAACTATATGCCTTTCTTTTCTTATTTTCTCTATATCTTGATTTTTTTTTCTGTTGACCAGTGGTCCCCAACCAGTGGCTCACAAGTAACATGTTGATCACAAACCTATTGGACGTTACTTCCAGCAGCCTTATAACAGGTGCTTATTTTTGAATTCCTGGCATGGAGGCAAGTTTTGTTGGTACAACAAAAATTTTGGGGGCCCCTGAGCCCCGCCCACTCAGGCCCCACCCCAGATCCAGCCCACTCCACACAACAGTTAAAAGACCACACAGACAGCAGCACTAAAAAAGGTAACCCCTCCCACGCATACACATACAAGTTATAAAAAGCTATTGATGGTCAGGGCCCCCTTATAAGTAAAGTGGTCCCAGGGCCCTCCATAAAAATGTTTTGTTTTTTTTTTTTTAAAAAAAATTGGTGGTCAGGGCACCCCTACAAGTTATAAAAAAATAATTGGTGACCAGGGCCCCCCTATAATTTTAAAAAAAAAAAAAACATTGGCGCCAGGTCCCCCATAAAAGTTTTTTTTACAAAAACATTGGTGCCAGGGCCCACCGTACAAGTTAAAAAATTTGGGGCCCCAAAGAATATTTTTTTTAAAAAAAACCTTGGCACCAGGGCCCCCTTACAAGTTAAAAAAATTGGGGCCCCAAGAAAATTTAAAAAAAAAATCTTGGTGCCAGGGCCCCCCTACAAGTTAAAAAAAAAAATTGGGGCCAGCAGAAAATATTTTTTTTTAAAAACTTTGGTGCCAAGGCCCCCCTTACAAGTTAAAAAAAAATTTGGTCCCCATAAAAAATTTTTTAAAAAAAAATTGGCAGGGGCCTATAGAGTATTAAAATAAAACATTGGTGGCCAGGGGATTAAAAAAAAAACAAAAAACCCACATTGGTGTCAGTAGAATTGAACTCGTGGCTTCAGGACTTCAATTAGAGCTGTTTTCGTGACATCGGGTCTTTTCGCCGCTTCAGGACTTCAGTGTCGGCTCCTTTCGTGACTTTGTTTCTTTTCGCCGCTTCAGGACTTCAGTGTCCTTATTACAGCTAATATATAACTCATGCCACCCTGATACCGAGCCAATAACCAGAAAGCCAATTACACAACAAAATGAGTCCGTGATCAACTTCCATGGGATACTGTATATCATATCTCCTTAATATGGATCTATAAAAAAAAAAGAATTGCACTATAATAATATCTGGCAACCAATCAGATTTGCATTATTTCATACTATATAAAATAGTCACAGCTTATCGGTCAGGTTCATTATCATATTCAGAGCGACTGGCATGTCTGGACATTTTGGCACAAGGTCTCCTAACGTGACCCAAGAAAACACTGGCACAATGGGGGTAAGGAATTTTTCCTGATTAATTAAACTTGCCAGTTCTTCCGTCTTCTTAACAATGCATGGCCGGTGTATATGTTTGTATGGGCTGTTTCATAGCCATTGGAATGAACATACAATCGTTATTATAGCAATCACATAATGAGCATTGTTAAATATACAAGGTGAGGGTGCCAAAAGCTAACGAGGTACCCAGACGAGGAGAATTTCTCTGTATATCAACAATGTATCCTAGGAGTCTGCAATAATTATAATCTACTCTTACACATAGGCATAGATGTTTATTAGTTCATATAACAACCCACTATTATCGACCTCAATAATGAAAGAAAATAGAATCTGCCCTGCACAAAATAATCTGTAATTGAGATTATGGGAAAGAATGATACAGGGGGTGAAAGGGAGGGTGTCTGTAAATCTTATCATTATCTGTTATTTATACAGTTCTCACATTTTCCCGTACAAATGGGGAGTGGAGATAAACACTGTAACACACAGATACAGTTCAACACAAACAACCAGCAAGAGCTGCTCCCTGTCCAACGCAATGGCTTCAGCTCATAGAGAAGAGCAGCCGTGATTAGATATAAACGATGTGGTTGATGATTAAACGGATTCTGTCATGATTTTTATGGTGTAGTATTTATTTTTCAATGGCACTGTTTGCAAATAATTCACTCGACCATATAAAATTTAATTCCCAAACCAATAAGTGTATTTATTTATTTGTAATATTGGTGTGTAGGTGCATCTCAGGTCATTTTGCCTGGTCATGTGCTTTCAGAAAGAGCCAGCACTTTAGGATGGAACTGCTTTCTGGCAGGCTGTTGTTTCTCCTACTCAATGTAACTGAATGTGTCTCAGTGGGACCTGGATTTTTACTATTGAGTGCCCACAAACTGTCTAGAGGTTGCCCACTTTTATCAATAGTTATTGGAATTGTATAGGAATTAGCGCCTCATGGGGCTCCTGGACCCCCAGCAGCTGCAGGGTCTGCTCCCTCTGTAATTACACCCCTGATTGGCGCCAAATATATATTCATTCAATGTATTCATCCAAGTATCATTTTTTACAATACGTGGAGTTCAACTTCACACAGATATTTTCACCCCGCTTGAAAAAACTGTTGCCAATTTTTCTAATTATTAAAACGAGAGAACGCTGGCAAAACTGCAACTATTTTGTCAACAAGATTGTGGTGTTTATACAAATGCATAAGGGATTGTTTATAGACGGTTATTTATAGACCCTAGCACTGTTTGCGTTCCCGCAATTAGTGACGGGCAAATACATTTTGCTGCTGACGAATAAAAACTGGCGCAAAAAAATCATTGACGTGCGTCGGAAAAGTCAATTGCGTCAAAACCATTGCGCGTTAACATTATTCGGACGCCCATTGACTTTAACGCATCAAAATTGATTGTCATAGGCAGCGTCGGACTGGGATATCAGGGGCCCACCAGAAAACCTTAGACCGTGGGCCCACTTTCCAAATTATTGTTCCTTCTCACTTAACTCAAACTCTTTATTCTTCTACAAGAGGGGGGTTGTGGGTGCACTCGTAAGGCCATATAAAAAAATATATAAATACAATAATCCCCTGTCTAAAAAAAGAAAAACTGTTTTTTGTTATAAAGTTATGATCATAAAATTGGTAAGCCGCCATACCACGTCAAGGTAAACCCCATACGGCGGTCCCTAACCTGTTTACCTGTGATCAAAATTTAAAACCTCGGTTTCAATCTGGACTAGATCCTCCCCCGCCACCTGCATATGCGGCTTTTGAAGGGGAGACTGCCCAGACCAACGCCCATTTTAAAAAAAAAAATGTGATTGTGAAGAGACTATAATGAAGGAAAAGTAAAGTTGTATATATATAAGTGCACACTTGTGTGTGTGTGTATGTGTGTGAGTATAAGTATAAGTACAGGTGTGAGTATAGATTTAGAGGGAGATGAAAAAGGAAAAGCTAAATGTGGAGTGTAATAGGTGTAATGTGTGTGGGTCTGTGCAAGTGTTACCTAGTGATAAGTGCAGCAAATATAAAGAGTGTCTCACAGGCGTTGGTAATAAAAAGGCCAAAGCCTCCCCAGCCGCTAGCATTTGTGGCTTTTAAGGGAGAGAAATTGCCCAAACCAAGGATTAATCAAAAACAACAAGGACATAGGGCCACCGTTAATTTAAAGGGGTGGGTATGAGGGTGCACTAACCACATGAAGCTCAGCCACAGCTTCCGGCTACATTTCAGGTACAAGAGGGGGGTTGTGGGTGCACTCCTAAGGCCATATAAAAAAATATATAAATACAATAATCCCCTGTCTAAAAAAAGAAAAACAGGGTTTATTATTCTTCTAGTCTTTTATTATATATTTACTGTACTCTATTCTTCCTTTATTAAGCCTCTTTTTTCCCATAAAGAAATAGGGAATGACCATAAAATAGGCCAAATTGTTAGAAGCAAGAGGCCCAGTGACACCTAGGCCCACCGGGACTTTTCCTGGTATTCCGGTGGGCCAGTCCGACGCTGGTCACAGGGATCCACAATCGACCTATGACAAGTCCAGGCAGGGCCGGCCTTAGGCCTATTGGACCAATTGGGCCCAATAGGGCCCTGCACCTCTGGGGGCCCCGCACAACAGGGCAGCACAGATAATATTTCCCTCAGAACATGATGCTGCCTGGCCTGCCCCCAACTTTGAGAATCCAGCCCATCCCCAAATCCATAGGTCCAGCCCACCCCCAACTCTGATAAACCAGCCTATCCCCCAACTCCATAGGTCTAGCCTGCCCCCAACTCTCATAGGCCCAGCTTTCCTCCAACCTTGATAGGCCCTGCCTGCCCCCAATCCAACCAAGCCTGCTCCCAAGCAGAATCGGCCCAGCCTGCCCCAAACTAATTGGTCCAGTCCACTCTCTCTATTTCCTCCCTCTCTCTCTTACCCTGTGTGCCCCTATTATGTGCCCCTATTTCATCCCTCTCACTCTATTACCTTGTCTGCCCCTTTCCTTTCTATTTTGTGCCTGTATGCCCTTATTTTCCTAAATACTTGGTGTGTCAGTAGCCAGCAACTCTTTGTCTAGGGGCCCCACCAACATGGTCCCAATTGGGCCCCACATTTGATAGGATCAGCCCTGAGTCCAGGCTTCACCCTCTGCCTTGGATTCTATTTGCAGACAGTATGTGGGCCCTCGTGCAATGTGCTCCTGCTCCTTCCAGTGGTGGATAAATATAGCTGTATTCAGGAACAATACATAGGAACTGTGTGGTTGCACACTTCATGCTAATTGCACTGCTTTTCTATAGCGGTCTTGTAGGGCGTAGCATTGTCTCTGCTGTTTATTTAGGATTCCTGACGTCACTGTCTGTTCTATAGTGTTATGGGGAACATTGTCTTCTCTCAATAGCAAGATCAGTCTTTGGAAAGTTCAGCTACACTGGTTCTTCTCTCAATGGTTCACAGTCACTGTGGCCGAATGAGACATTAGAGGAGCTAGTGTTGGGCATCCAGCTGTGGCATCAAGTTTAGCAAATGGCAACTCCATCACCCACATTAGGTTTGTACTGGAAAACATGTATAGTAATTAGTGATGAGTAAATATGTCCCATTTCGCTGAAAAATTTGCTAAACGGAAAAAAATTTGCAAAATGCCAAAGTCAATGAGCGTTAACATTTTTTTAATGCGAGGCAATTTTTCCTGCTCCAAATGCATTAAAGTCAATGGGCAATTTTTTTTTTGGCGACTTTTTTGTCTAAATGCATTAAAGTCAATGAGTGTTTTTTGTTACACACTAAATTTTTCTGCGGCAAATTTTTGCCGCAATTTCACGGAAAAACTTGCAGATGGCAAAATGTGGAATTTCGCCGCGAATCCATGATAGCCAAAAAAAATTCGCCCATTGGTATTAGTAATCTATTTACTTTTTCTTCTCTCATCCCGTTTTCTCCCGATTACGTTTCAAATATTTAATTCCCTTTACATATTCCGCATGTACAATTCTCTCCTCCCTTCCACTTCTCCCCGTGTATCACTTTCTCCTCCTTTTAGAGGGGACATGTCAACCCTTTACAAATTTCCCCTGTTTCCTGGGGAAAGTACCCAATAACCCAGAACAGGAAATGTCCTTATTATGAAACTATGTAATAACAATAATATTCTTTATCTATGTAATTACATGGGGAATGTAGTAGAACCAGCCACTGTGGATTATACCTTGTCGTAAGACCAGCTCTGCAAGTTTCGGAACAGACACTTGATTGTTAAAGCACATGTGGATCCATTGTTCTGCCTTGTGCCTTCATCGCATTTTATCTGCGGAGACGATCACTCCATATACTAATAATGGGACCCTGCTAGGTGTGTGTATCGCTGGCCCGATCCCAGAGTAAATATTTTTCTTTCTTTTAGAAACGCCAGAGTTCAAATGCACATTGTAGTTCAGAAGCCTGTGCTTAGGGTTTATCCAGGGCTGCCACCTTTTCTGGAAAAAAATACCGGCCTTCCTATATATTTATCTTTTTTCCCTATTAATATCATTGGGATCAAACATCATTTTTATCGGCCAGGCCGGTAAAATACCGGCCAGGTGGCAACCTTAGGTTTATCAGATAAGTTTCTAATATTCATATTATCCAGGGCCATTTCCAACGAATCCAGTGTAAAATAACTGCTTGGAGATGCATGTGGTGTCCACCCTGTAAAATCCATATAATAAGTGGGGGATGCACTGAACATTGTATTTATCGTTACATATCTGCTGAGCAGCTACACAGTGGATTTAGTAAAGATGAAGGGACCCAAACACTCCTGTCCTAATTCTAAATACGAGGCTTTCTAGCATCTTGCATTCATGGACACTCTGAATGCGAACACAAAGCAAACAAAACCACTGAACATTTCATTAATGGCATCAGCCTGCATTGGAAACTGGTGTAATCCAAGTTCTAATTAGGGAATGGAGTAGAGCAATTTAGAAACAGAGAGGCTATGTGCAAAGAATGCAGAACTGCCACAGAAGTGTTTGTTCTAGATAGGGATGCGTTGAATCCACAATTTTGGATTCGGCCAAATCCTTGAATCCTTCATTAAAGATTTGGGCAAATACCAAACCGAATCCGAACCCTAATTTACGTATACAAATGAGGGTGGTGGAGAGGAAAAAGAGAGCCGTGCACAAAGAAAAGCCACATCATTTTTCAGTTTCGGTTTTGGCCAGGCACAATCATTCAGCCGAATCCTGCTGAAAAAGGCAAATCCTGGCCGAATACAGGACCGAATCCTGGATTCAGTGCATCCCTAGTCCTAGAAAAAATACATTTAGGAGTCTGCATCAATAGGATCTTTCTATGTGTACAGGCGGCTCCTGCAATGCCACCCCACCTCACCGGCTTACCTGTCGGGAGGGGAGGTAGGAACACTATTGTGGAGAGCGCAATTGCGCCCTCTCGCAATAGTACAGCTGAATTTCCGGTTTAAAAGACGGAAAATTGGCTCTTAAAGGTGCAGAAGCGGCTTTCTGCCGCCCCTGGAATCCTTTCAGGCACTGCCGCCTGAGGCGAGCGGCTCAGCTCACCTCATTGGCGGAGCACCCCTGTCTGTGTGATACCAAGTGAAAAATCTCAGCCATCAAGGAAGTGCAAAAAAAACCGTCTCTAACTTAATACATTCCTACAAGGGACTGCAATGTTTTCAAAATGTAAGTGACTATGTTCTAATTATTCTAAATATTTAAAATGTTACTTTCAGGCCTATTCAACTGGGTTAAAGCTTTTTTTACAGCGATTGTTGCAAACCGTAGAACTTTCTTTAAGTGGCAGTTGCAATGGGAGACAAAAAAGAGCACACTCCAAAATGCCAGCTGAAAAAGGTCCAATGGGTGTTTTGGAGTTAGAATGTAATTTTCGCCCCTGCTACAGAAAATTAGAGATTTTCCGCATTGATGGGCTGTAGGCTAACAATCAACAAATGTTTATTCCTCTCACAGTATCAGCTAAGGAGCAGTCTGGGCACGAGCATGTCACCAGTGATGCAAAGAGCTTTCACTCTATATTGCTGTCCGACCCTGGAAATTGGCCAGGCCAAGCTTGGCAGCGTGATGGACTGCACTATGGTATGGTGTCCACCTCTAACCTACTAATAGTTAACATAAAGGTGAACATCCCCTTTAATGAGTGTTTTAAATCGACACTAATTAGATCATGTGATTATTTTTATGAATAGTAATATTTGCCTGAAATATATGTGGCATTTTTTTTTTTTTTTGGATGAACCTCAAGTTTTCTTTCTGAGAAACTAAAATAAACATTCAGAAACTATTTTGGCCCAGGATAATGATGCGCTTTTGTGAGTCACTTCATGTCATACTGTCATGTTGTTACTGGCTGATGAGACATAAAACATTTCATGAGTTTCTGTCATACAGGGTCACAAATGATTAATTCTGAGAAAATCCAAAGAGCATTGAGAGAAACTCCCACCACTCGGTTTTTAACTGATTACCCCTCTCATTTAGGCCACCCAACTCCACTAGCCAGGGATGTGACTATAGAGTTGGTCTGTGGAGTTGCCACTCCATCTTCTGCCAGTCAAGTCCAGTTTTTAGCTTCTGGGCAGTGGAACCAGAACTAGATCATCTCCCACTGCACATGATGAAGAATGGCTGTGCCTGTCCATGAGCTAAAAACCGGATCTGACATGGTAGAATAAAAACAAGGCATCCCATAATTCTTCATATGCCTAACATCTGCCCGTGTACTAAGATGAAACCTGATCACATTTGGTTCCTTATTGGAAAGCATTATAATCCTACTCAATCTCCTGATAGATCCAATTGGGCTGCTTGGCTTCACTGGGTGGAGCTTACATCCAGTTCTCTGCCACAAAATAAGTTCTGGTCTATAATTCACCAGTCCCAAACTCAAACTGGCCATCAATTCACTCATCAGGCCACTGGGATCCTTGGGTGGATCTGCTCCTTTCTAAATAGTTTTGGAATTACCACTGCTTCCAAGGGTTGTAACTGCCCCCAATTTACCAGATTCCATCTTCCAAATCCAACAGTACTACAGCCCGCACTCCTTCCTGATAAAAACAGAGAAGCCTTTTCTCTAACTCAGCAACTAATTAGAAATCCTTTTCTATAGGCCCTCCAAACTGCACTGGCTACAAATTTTGCTTTAGGGCAGAAACACACACGAAGATTCCGGAGATTTAGTCGCCCGGTGACAAATCGCCTCTTCTTCAGGCGACTAATTCTCCCTGAGTCACTGACGGGATGGCACTCAGAGCTCTTTGTTTTCCGAAGTCGCCCTAAGTTTCTTTGTGAGGCAACTTTGTGCGACTTCGGAAAACGAATCGCTACGAGTGCCGTCTCGCTGCCAATTTAGATTCTAGCAGTTTGGGGAAAAGAAGAGGCGATTTGTCGCCGGGCGACTAAAACTCCCTGAATCTTCCCGTGTGTCTCTGCCCTTACCCTTTTTGTTGTCAGCATCATAATAGTAAAACCACCTCCTGAAACTACAAGGTGTTGAAAAAAATACAGTCACTCTCGTCTGGGGAAAGGCTGCTAACATTCTTGTGCTCCTCCAGATCAAGTCGGCAGATTATTGGCTTATGTATAGGCCTTTACCAATATCTTTACAAAAACTTGGCACATACGTACCTATTGGACAATATATTGGCCTACATTACTACAGGAATTGAACCCGTTATCCAGAATGCTCGGTACCTGGGGTACCAGATAATGGATCTTTCTATAATTTGGATCTTCATACCATAAGTCTATCTGAAAATCATGTAAACATTAAATAAACCCAATAGGCTGGTTTTGCTTCCAATAAGGATTAATTATATCTTAGTTGCGATCAAGTACAAGCTACTGTTTTATTATTACAGAGAAAAAGGAAATCATTCTAAAAAAGTTTGAGTATTTGGCTACAATTGAGTCTATGAGAGATGGCTGTTCTGTAATTCTGAGCTTTTTGGATAGCGGGTTTCCGGATAAGAGATCCCATACCTGTACGACATAAAATTGTACAAGTGACACTATCAAATTTTGGCCTATTTTAACACTACACACAAGTAGATATTGGGTCAGTACAGTCAAAATATATGATTGTAACTCAGGGACCAAACTACACATTGAATATTATTAATTACAATAAGAAAACACACTCATATAGTAAGGATGTCGCTTCTTTAGGTCCCCACTATGACCGCCTTGTTCCATATACACCATATTTTGTTCATTGTGGATTTAGAATAAGGGTGAATTGCAGCTGCACTAACTCTGCATACTGTATTATGGCTCTTACTTTATGACTTAGGAGGAGATGGGTTGGTTGTTCACACAACCTGGTTATTACCAGGTAAACCCTCCAAGTAATGGTGCTCTGAGTCCTCTGTCAAAAGAAACACAACATTTCTTTCCTTCTATTGTGTACTCATGGGCTTCTGTATCAGACTTCCTGTTTTCAGCTGAAACCTCCAGGGCTAGGGCTTGAGCATGCTCAGTTTGCTGTTCTCTACCTTTTCCCTCCTCCCCTCCCTGCTGTAATCTGAGCCCAGAGCTATGAGCAAGTAGGGAGAGACTCAGGCAGGAAGTGATGTCACACCAAACTAATTTGGCAGCTGCTACAGAGAGTTTGTAGAGCTGTTTACTCAGGTATGGTAGAGCATTCTACAGAATAAATATAGCGTCCTAGTTTGCACTATTGTGGCTAATCTATTGCCAATAAACTGACTCAGTAGCTTGCCTTCTCCTTTAAGGATATTATTGGATGTCCTGTTCAGTGTTGGACTGGCCCACCGGGATACCAGGAAAACTCCCGGTGGGCCAAGGTGTCAGTGGGCCCTCATGCTTCTAAACTTTTGGCATATTTCATGGCCATTCCCTATTCTATGAGAACAAAGAGGCTAAATAGATGGAATAATAGGTTATAGTATATAAAGAAAAGAGACTAGGAGAATAGAGGCTGAGTAAAAAGAGGAAGAAGAATATTAGTACTGAGAGTGGGCCCCTGGTCTAAGGTTTTATGGTGGGCCCCATGTCTAAGGTTTTTGGGTGGGCCCCTGGTGTCCCAGTCCGACACTGGTCCTGTTCTTTTGTTAATAAAAGGAGAGGGATTCCATGTCCTGGACTCTTGGTGCAGAGAGTACTGAGGGACTTTTATTGATAAAGCCTGGGACCAGGACCACAGGGGCAAGAGTTTAGCAAGTGATATTTTGATCATGTCATAGTGAACCCCAGAGATGTAAGATGGATAAGGATCATTGAACAAGGGCAGTTCTGAGCCCCAAATTAAGAGCAGTAGTGGAGTTAATACTAGTACTTGTCCAATGGCATACAACCCATCAGTCCTGTTTTTTGTGGGCCAGTCCCCACATTGAAGACCCAAAAAGGAACAGTGCTTTATGGGAAAGTGGGAGGAGTTTGTACATATCAGAAGAGTGTCAGAACGTAACTGGGCAGAACAATTATAATGTAGGGAAGTAAGATAATGTAGTGCCCACAGTGGAAAAGGACCCAGGGTTCATTTGTCTTCCCTGGATGCCATTCATTGTGGGCACCCCAACATCTGAAAGGGTTCAAGCAGTAGATGAGACTTTCCCTCTTTGGGTGTTTTACACCCATTCTGGCCTCTTTGGAGCTCTTTGACAGGCTATAGTTGCTGAGGGCCTGGCAGGATTTGTACATTCAGGTTTTCAGGTTCAGGAGATACAGGAACCCTCGCCATGCGCTGTTGGTTGATTCACGCAGTTCTGTGGGCTGTCGGCTGAACGTGCCCTGTATACAATGAATAATACACAAAATAATCCTCCCTAGCCTTAAGCTTTGGTGAATAACATACAGAGTATCTTTCCTGACCCTAAGCTGCAGTTTGTTGGCAGTTTGTTCACTAGACCAATTTCTACTCACACTTGTATCTTTACTCCCATTTAATTTATTTGACTTTACAAAGTCCTGGGTGGCATTAAAATAATAATGGAAATTCTGGCACACCTGTGGGCAGTTAAAGGCACTGTTTGCCCAGGAGCAGTAACCCAAAGCAACCTATCAGAAGGTAGCATTCATACCTCCCAACAGTCCCTCTTTCGACAGCTTAACCCGCAGTCCTGCGTTTGTACTGGATAGTCCCGATTTCTCTCCACTGTACAGCCAAAAAAGATACAATGTTTCTAACTTAATTGGATAGATACTTAAGATACATTTGACAGTTTTGTCCCTGTGGGAGAAGTTAGACTCACAGCTTAAGGGCAATTCCCCTTTATTAGTAAAACTGTAATAAAACATAAAAAACTACAGAAATGTGTTTAAACTTTCATAACCTGGCAAATTTTGTAAAATGGGCATGGTAATTAGGGGGTGTGGTTGCAAAAAGGGGCATGGTCAGAAAAATTAGACATGCGGAGTGCGCCAAATTTATTTGTCCCTCTTTCCGTTTCCAGAAAGTTGGGAGGTATGTATTGAACACCGCTGGGCCCACAATATTCCTGAGCCTTCCTCTATTATTACAACCCCTTTCTCACTCCCCAAATTTATATTCCCCTGCACTTTGTATAGCAGGATGAACAATACACTCTGGGTGCAATGTCAACTGCTGATCCAGCAGGCACACATACACTTGTGTGTTACCGCACGACCCGGCCTTAACGAATGCTCATTTATTTCTTATTTATTAATCTGTTCAGGGAGAAGCCTGTGAAAGAAAGTGCTCATTGTTCATGGATGTGACATGACAATGTAAACAAATGACAGGAAGATAGTGTCCTGCCAGTGCCATAACTGTGCCGGAGAAGGAAGAGAGTAGATTAAACTCCCCAGTGTCAGCGACCTGTACTTCCTCCACAAACAATCCCTGGCCGGCCTGATCCACCCAAACTCTCTGCTTCCCACAATTCACAAACCGCCACCAGCCCCATCGACACAAGTCAGGTTCCAAATGGAAACAGAGAACCACCAGGCTGAAGTCAGAAGGGAAAAGAAAGCTCGTAAAATTTATCCGTGTAGAAATACATGCAGGAAACCTTAAATCTGGTGCTAAAGGGGAACTCCACCCAAAAGCATTTGTTTGGGCAATGAAATAAGATATACAGTAATTTCAAGCAACTTCCCCATATACATTCATTAGACCTTTTAACTGGTTTTTAAAATATATTTGCTATTGAAAGCAGCAGCTGCCTGTCCCTTTTGGTAACAACGGAACAATGTAGCAGCAGCCAGTTCTGCGTCGTTGTTTTCAGGAGTTGGAACCAGCAGTGCAGAGAATGTCAACTGCAATGTACAAATCACCACACTGAAAATGTGTAATGAATGTAGATTAAAATCATACTGAAACTGCTTATTATGCCTCTGGGCACAAGGCCATCCCGTTAAACCTGATCTTATGAAATCTCTTTGAAACTGTGCAGATTCCAATGAAAAATTATCATATATATATATATATTCCAACTCCTGAAAACAACGACGCAGAACTGGCTTCTGCTATATATATATGTATGTATATATATATATATATATATATATATATATATATATATATATATATATATATATATATATACCTTGATTGCAGTTGGATTTCAGGCTGCATGTGCCAGTCATGGTGAAGCTGATAACATTCTCCCATTCACCAGGAAGAATTTATTTGCAAAGCTTTCCTTATATTCACATTATTTATTCTGGAAAATTGACATTAAACTGAAAGGGGTTGTTCACCTTTAATCAACTATTAATATAATATAATTAATATTTAGAGAGTGATATTCTGAAACAATTGGCAATTGGTTTTTATTTCTTTAACTATTTGTGTTTTTTGAGATATTTAGCTTTTTATTCAGCAGCTCTCCAGTTTGCAATTTCAGCAGTCTGGTTGCTAGGGTCCAAATGACCCTAGCAACCATGGACTGATTTGAATAAGAGACTGGAATATGAATAGGAGAGGCCTGGATAGGATAGGAAGATGAGTAATAAAAAGTAGCAATAGCAATGAAATTGTAGCCTTACAGAGCAATTGTTTTTTACATGGGGTCAGTGACCCCCATTTGAAAGCTGGAAAGTGTCAGAAGAAGAAGGCAAATAATTTAAAAACTATAAAAAAAGGAAAAAAGAAGACCAATTGATAAGTTGCTTAGAATTAGTCATTCTATAACATACTACTAAAAATGAACTTAAAGATGAACCCCTCCTTTAATCTGACAGGTCAGGACATTGTCTGTATTTAAACAGGGCAATTGCTATTGGGGCAGATAAGGATCCCATGGGAGTGCTCTACTAAAGGAAACATTTCCCTTCAACGCTGGTTAAAAAAAGCTTCATTTCTGTCAGCAGGAGAAACAATATATATATGACAGTAGGTGTGGCCCCACCGCGGGTCCCTGAGTCTGGGAAAACCTTGTTGGATTATTTTGTGAGCAGAACTCCTTGCCGGGATTATTAGTGGGAGACAGTAGAGCACCTCTATCAGGTAGGAACTTTGTAGCACCCTATGTCCATATGATCAGATATGGGATCAAATGAAATCACCGGCTTTGATAAGAATGAGGCTTTCTTGCAATATTGCAGCAACAATGCATTTGCAGTGGGAGCAACAGATGCAGCTCGGGGCAGATAGATTGAAATTCCTGTGCGTTAATGATATGGGCGCACTTTAAAAACAAACAAAGTGGTTATGCAGGCTGCAGCTTAATGGTCCCTACCTTGGGCTTTGTACCCGCTGTCTCCTGTTGAAGAGAGATGAACTTGTTCCACCAGAAATTCCGCATGCTGCAACTTTACTCAGACAGTCCCAGATAAATCCCTTGATATCGGCTATCAAAAGCAATAGGAGATTGGGGTTTTTACTGGTCGGGGCTCTTAGGGATCATATATAAATGCAAGTACAAAGTGCAATTTTGGATGTAAATAGCCATTTGTTATAACCAGAATGCAGTGTTTTCCCCCAATAATTACAGTCATTTTGGAGCAATTACACTTGCTGGTGCCTTTGAAAATTTCCGGGAAATTCGCGAAATGGTGAAAGATTCGCAAGACGTGAATTTTGACGACCATGTTAGTTCTGATGGCTGCGTAAATTTTGACGCCAGCGTTAAAGTCAATGGGCATCCGGATAATGTTGACGTGCGGCGGTTTTGACGCAAGTGACTTTTCCGACTAGTATCCAAAATTTGTTTGACGCGGGTGAATTTTTGTGGCAGTTTTGCAAATTTATTCGCCGGCGGCAATTCACGGAATTAGTGGGAGTATTGCAGTCAGAGAGCCAGTGCCAGAGGCAGTATTGGATTGGAGGGTCAGAGACCCATCAGAGCTTTCCCCCATTCCCCCCCATTCCCCCCCCTACCCCAGCCTCAACCCCGCTGGAACCCCCACCCCAGATACATACCCCCCTCCAACACCCGCAGTGTACCTAATCTCTTGTTGTGGTCACGATTGGGGCCAGGGGAGGTCGGGGTAGAGAGGGGACTCAGAAGGGAGCAGGTCTGGGTCATTTGGGCCCACTGGGTTTTTTTCCTGGTGGTCTGATGGCCCAGTCCGACCCTGGCCAGAGAGTGCCCCATGGGGTATAAAAGTGTGGCTTGTTACCACAGAGGGAGGGGGGTTGTGGGGGTAGGTAGGGTTAATGGGTGGGATTTTGGCAGAATTGAGTCTGACCTGGATTGATCAGGATTTGTACATTTGCAAGAATTGTTGTTCTTATTGGGGCACATTGTATTTGTTGGGAGGACCCCCATGCTGGGCACAGGTGACCAATGGGCTAATAAATGGGACCAATAGCAGAATGGGCAAATGGGCACTGAAAGATTTCACAGGGGGTCACAAAAATAAAAGTAACATACAAGTCGCATTATAATAAAAAATCTCCTTCTGCCCTATGTGTTTCCTTTCCTAGGGACAATCATGGGTTAATCATGGGTTCCTATGCTCAGGGTTCGGACCACTTTTCTTACTTGATGAGTGTTTCAACATTTTGGTCCTTGTCAGCTTGTTCTCCCTATACTTGGTTTACACTAATAAATGGGGCCCCGTGGAGGGAAGTTTTGCTAACTATACCCCCCTGTGATTCCTGGTTGTAGGGAGTAGTGTAATAGGAGAACTAAATTTAGGCAGTAGTGATGGGTGAATTTATTCAGCAGGCATGGATTTGCGGTGAATTATTGTGTTTCGCCGCCTGCAAATGTTTTCGCGAAACTGCAGCAAAAATTTGCCCAAATTTGCAGTGACAAAATTATTCAGACACCCATTGACTTTAAGTCATTTGGACAAAATGGTCCCACGTATAAAAATTGTCGTGTTTGTAATTGTCACTTTTTGTAATTTTTACGCCCATTGACTTCAATGGTTTTTGCTAATTTTTTCGAAGCGAAGATTCGCCAATCACTATTAGGAAAGAGTCTTTCTACCTTTTGGGGGCATTAAAGGGATCCTGTCATCGGAAAACATGTTTTTATCAAAACACATCAGTTAATAGTGCTACTCCAGCAGAATTCTGCACTGAAATCCATTTCTCAAAAGAGCAAACAGATTTTTTTATATTCAATTTTGAAATCTGACATGGGGCTAGACATTTTGTCAATTTCCCAGCTGCCCCTGGTCATGTGACTTGTGCCTGCACTTTAGGAGAGAAATGCTTTCTGGCAGGCTGCTGTTTTTCCTTCTCAATGTAACTGAATGTGTCTCAGTGGGACATGGGTTTTTACTATTGAGTGTTGTTCTTAGATCTACCAGGCAGCTGTTATCTTGTGTTAGGGAGCTGCTATCTGGTTACCTTTCCATTGTTCTTTTGTTTGGCTGCTGGAGAAAAGGGAGGGGGGTGATATCACTCCAACTTGCAATACAGCAGTAAAGAGTGATTGAAGTTTATCAGAGCACAAGTCACATGACTTGGGGCAGCTGGGAAATTGACAATATGTCTAGCCCCATGTCAGATTTCAAAATTGAATATAAAAAAAATCTGTTTGCTCTTTTGAGAATTCTGCTGGAGCAGCACTATTAACTGATGCAGTTTGAAATTTTTTTTTCCCCATGACAGTATCCCTTAAAAGGAGAAATAAACCCTCCATTGTATTTTAACTGCCCCCAGTCTCCTTCCCATCCATACGGTCTAAAAGTCAGCTGTTTCCCATATGAGGTGCAGAACTTCAGAGCTACGCAGCAAGGTTGTTGGCTCGCAGGTTTGCCCATGATATTTTCAATCCCAGGCTCCATGATGACCAGGAGCACCCCATAAGGAAAGCCGAGCCATGAGTGATTGCTTCTGCTCAGTGATCAGTTTAGATCCCATTAATGAATTAATGAATAACAAGAGGTTGAATTTGACCAAAGTGTCGGATTTGTTATCAGAATAACTGCGTGGCTTTATAGATAACCCTGAATAATCCCTATTTATTTTGTATTATTTATTATAAAAAATGCAAAATTATCAAAAATTAATATTTCCTTATTTATCACTAGGTCAGAAGTGACTGTGCAGCCTTGCGGTCTCATAAATGTTTACTAGATTTATGCTGAGTATGCTCATTTTATGGTTAGATAACCCAGATCCCAGGATGGAAAATGGCTTTCCTGCAGGTTTCCTATGCGGTAGCCAAATGAACCTCTGGGCCAAGGTTTGTTCTGAACCAATGAACTCGATTCTGTCACTTGGCACGAGAACCCTATGACATACACTTGTATTTAAAGGGACCTTTAAGTTTAAAAAATATGTTAATCTAATGGAGGTGATGAGAACAGGTACTTGAAAGGATATCAGATTATTCCCTAGGGTGGCAATACACGGCCAATCATGCAGCTACTCTCACTTCTCTGCTGATACCCCATACACCCACCTAGAAGAACAGAGGCTGGTTTGTTGCAACTGGCCCCTTAAGGTACCATGTATTCCCACATGGCCAGACAGCATTCTGGATAATAGATCCTACACCCGTAATAACATATAATCTCCAAACTACCTTAGAATCAGATCACATTACAACACTAACACTCCCAACTAACGTCTCTAGATGGCATTCCCTTGTGCCACAAACTGATGCCGTTTGCAATGTTTCTGTTAAAGCTGTTTTAGCTGTGAAATAGTTTTTATAACCAGCAGTATGGATATTGCACTTATCTGACATCAGAACTCAATCTTCTGTGTCCTGTCAGTGCGGCTTTCAACAATGCTGAGCAACACCAAAACAAGCCACAAGATCATCTTATGCTGCAGAACTTTACAATCCTTATAGGCAAGACCAACGTTATATTAGATCATTACAACTAGTATAGGTAGAACAATCTGCAGCCAATCATAACATGAGAACCCTTATAGGTAGACCAACCTGTAATCAATCAAATCATTAGAACCCTTATTGGTAGACCAGTGTGCGGCCAATCAAAGCATTAAATTCCTTATAGGTAGACCAACCTGCTGCCAATCAAAGCATTAGAACCCTTACAGATAAACCAACTAGTAGGTAATCAAAGCATTAGAACACTCATAGATAAACCATCTAGTAGTAATCAAAGCATTAGAACACTCATAGATAAACCATCTAGTAGTAATCAAAGCATTAGAACACTCATAGATAAACCAACTAGTAGGTAATCAAAGCATTAGAACACTCATAGATAAACCAACTAGTAGGTAATCAAAGCATTAGAACACTCATAGATAAACCAATTTGCAGGTAATCAAAGCATTAGAACACTCATAGATAAACCAACTAGTAGGTAATCAAAGCATTAGAACACTCATAGATAAACCAACTTGCAGGTAATCAAAGTATTAGAACATTTATAGGTCTACCAACTTGTAGCCATTCAAAGCATTAAAACTCTCATAGGCAGGGGCGTAACTACAGAGGAAGCAGACCCTGTGGCTGCAGGGGGCCCAGGAGGTATAGGGGCCCCATGAGGTCCTAATTTATATAAAATTTCAACAAGTATTGTTTAAAACAGTATTGGTAAAACAGGTCAACTTCTAGACATTTTAGGGACCTGAAAAATTATTTGCTGTGGGGCCCAGTAATATCTAGTTACGCCACATCTTATAGGCTAGACAAATCTGTAGTCAATTATAGCATTAGTTCCTAGTTCCCTTATAGGTAGACCAAACTGAAGACAATCATGACAGTAGACCCTTTATAGGCTAGACCAATGGTTCACTAGAAGTCATGGAGCCTTAGTTGGTGGGACAAAGCTGAAGGCCGGTTAGTGACAGATACTGAAAGAATTCCTATTTCATTACCTAGAAATGTATGGGCACCCACCTTGAAGGGCAATCAGAACAAGAGTTGTGTGAGTAGAATCATATGATTATTAGCCACTGTATAGACTCGAAACAGAAAAAAGGGCACTTTTTTTGTAAAAAGTGCATTTTCAGATTTAATAATATGCCGTTTGTCAAGATAATCCAAGATAATCCAAGAAAATAGTGTTTGTGCTGCAAATGTCATGCTGTTCAACTTCCAAAATCACTGGTTCATGATGTGCGGATGGTCACATGTTTTACTATAAATGATGAGCCCTTTATTTTGCCGGGGGTCATGCAGCCAATCAGCACATCCCTGGCTGTATCCATTTCTTTGTTCTGCCTCGGTTCTGCCTAGCTAGCACGTATTTTGGGGCAGTGGTTGCTATTGCTATGTGCTCTGCTGGTAACCCTCTATGAGTACACAATGTAACGGTATGAGGGACAGGAACTGTGTGTTTTTGTGTGCTCGATATGATAAGAGTTTGACCCAGCAGGGCATTTTCCCTGGGATTGCAACAGGCCATTCTCATATTTGATTAGTGACGGAGAGCGCCTGCTTGTGAGAGCCACTGTAATTGTGTTACTGTATTTGTGAAGCTTTGCTTGTGGGAAATGGATGGGACTGGATGAGTATGTGCCTTTATCTCCACCCCTGCTCCATGCAAGAGACGTAACTACAGAAGAAGCAGACCCTGGCTGTGGGGGGGGGGCCAGGAGGTATAGGGGCCCCATGAGGAACAAACATTTCAAAATATTATAACCCTAATTTGGTTACTGTCTCTTTAAATAGCAACTTTGCATATGAAAAGAACCGGGAACTGGGAATTACAGCACAGTGCCTCCACCTAGGGAACACTGAGGAACACACCTCAGGGGGATTCCACTAGGATAAGAAAAAACACACAGTTTGCAAATTAAACAAATATAAATTTTATATAAACTGCAGTAAAACTTGGGCAAACTAATACACCATGCACTCCTACACTGGGGACACGTGGGACACTACCTACATCACTATTAGGTACTTAATGGTTAATAACCACACAGTTCAAATGAAATGTCCCTTCCCCAGAGCTCTTATTCCCCAGGTAGTGCTACCATTTCCCAAAAGTACCTCTCCATTTATAATTTAGCAGCAGCTCCCACGTAGCAGGTAAATACACAAGACTTGTCTTCACTGTGGGGCCCCACGCTTGTATCCGTGCCACTATCCTCCGTTGGGTGGCTCACTCACCAGGGTGCTCTCAGAGGCAATCACACTGGAGATTACAGGCAGCTCTGCAGCAGGATCAATCTCAGCAGTGGCACCTTTCTCCTTCTGAGTCTCTAGCAGCTTGGCAGAGAACAGGCTGGGCTCAATCTGTACCTCCACAGATTTAACAGCTTCTCTGTACTTGACAGTCTTACAGCTACTCGTGCTGGCTCTGTTCAGCTCTCTGGGAGACCCTGTACATTTGGCTCCAAAGTCAGGCACACCCTCTCTCCCAAGGATGTACTGGGGTGCCCAGCCAATAACCTGTAACTGGGCTGCATGATGTCACAGGCAGAAAAACAGGGGAAGGATGCCTCTTGTCCCCTACAATATATTGGTAAAACTAGACATCCTCTGGATATGTTGGGGGCCCTAAAATGTATTTTCTGTGGGGCCCAGTATCATCTAGTTACACCACTCCTCCATGAGCTTGCACTCTTTATGGCTCTGTATCAAAACGAACTAAACAAAAGGGCTATAATACCTGAAAATAAGATACAGACTGTTAAAATGGGAATTGGTAAGTGATTGGGACTTATTGATTGTGGGAGTGCCATACGTGCGCACATACAGTACACTCTCTTCCATCCTATGCAATTTTGCCAGCATAAAATCGAATATTTTCAGGGCAATACTCTAAGGGAGTGCTGTACTCGGTATATGACAAGTGATGGGCTTGCGTGTGTAGAAGCAATAGTAGATGTAGGGGACAAACTGGTGCACAGCTCAAGTGCGGATTAGGGGCAACATTTTGTGTATGGGGGCAATTGTGTTCCTATTTGAGTGCCTGGGACAGGTCCTAGTGAATGTAAATGAAATGTTGGAGGACATGTAAACAACAGGAGTGCCCATCATTGAGTTGGAAGCTTTTATAAATCCTGACCATTAGAAATCCATGCATAATTTTGTTTAGGGCCATCCCTCAACGCGTCTACTCCAAGTCTTTTTTCTTACTAACCTAAAGAAGCACTGTCTCACAAGGGTGGCTCCATGCTTTACCTACGTCATTGGCTCCATATCTCATATAGCAGATTCTGTACAGCGAGGCTGAGCTCTGTTATTTGCCGCTGCTGGGCTTTCAATAACTTCTCATGGAGTTATCAAATGTTACACAAAGATTGTCTACAACTCATTGTTTAAGGTTCCTTTTAAAAGAATTGCTCTATTTTTAGTACCAGTTTTTGTTTTCCATTGTTTTCAGAATTTGCTGTTTGTAGAGTTGGAGCATTTTTTTTTTGGCCAACGTAAAATTCCTTTAAAACAGCAACAAAATTTATAATGAAAACAGAAGTTCTTTCAGGTGGGAGGGATGATGTTTTTTTAGGGGTTTTGTACTGTTATATGTATGTTATATCCTTAACGGAACATGAATTGAATTTATTAGGCTCAGACATCTTCCCTTTTTGTAGCTGTTTGGTCCCCTGGTCTGTGGAAACCCATTGGCAAAGTATCACATCAACAAGCCAATTCAGGCCTTGTCCAATGGGATTTTCAACTGGATAGTGGTCAGGTAGGATATAAGGTATAAGGATTCCCTTGTACAGTTATGGGATCCATTATCCAGTAACCCGTTACCCAGACAGCTCTGTATTACAGAAAGGCTGTCTCGCATAGACTCTATTTTATCAAAATAATCCAATTTAAATAAAAATGATTTCCTTTTTCTGTGTAATAATAAAACAGTCGCTTGTACTTGATCCCAACTAAGATATAATTAATCCTTATTGGAAGCAAAACCAGCCTATTGGGTTTATTAAATGTTTACATGATTTTCTAGTCGACTTAAGGAATGACGATCCAAATTATGGAAAGATCTGTTATCCACAAAGCCTCGGGTCCGAGCATTCTGGATAACCCATACCTGTACCTATATATATCAATATACAGGGGCAAAACAACAGGTGCCTTAATCATACTCTCTCATCTATTATAAACTAAGCATTATGTCAAGTTAAATGCGTAACTACATAGAAATATCAGATACAATATCTATTTGAATTTTGCTCTTTCACCACCAAGTGCTAGAAGTTTCATATTCTAAGCCCCTCCCCCCGTATCTATGAACTTGTGTATTATAACAAATAATGTACCCCCTGCAATCGCTTAAGATTTCCGCGACTTTAATAACCCTGTGCAATATGATACGAGAGCTCTTGTTTGATATCTGAGATCCTTGTACTTGACAGTAGGTTGAGTATTGTCCTTTGTCACAAGAATACAGAATTAGATTGGCACCTGTAATCCTTGGATCAAACAAGGCTATGGCTACTGTTACTGTATTGTGGCTCCCTCGGGGATTCTTGGCCTGTTAAAGCATTGTCATAAGGAAGTCACAAGCACGCAGTGTTGACACAAGTTAATTTAGTAAATCGAATGAAATAAGAAAAGCAAATGGAACAAAGTGGAATTTTATTAGAATCACAATGAAGCAAGACAGGTACTTTCCAGTGTGTGTTTAAAGGAACAGTAACACCAAAAATAGCTTATTTATATAAACAATATTAGTGTTTCTGAAGCAAACACACCAGATTTACCAGTGCAGGGCAACACTGCATTATTTTTTTAATACTTTAAAACACTTTCATTTTTTGATGTTACTGTTCCTTTAATAAGGTGCTTTATATTCAGTAGTACCAAGGGTGGCAACAGTTAGACCAGGGTATTTTGATGCTGTTGGCTCCTGGAGGGCAACAATGATCAATATTCCCAGGTGCCATTTTGAGGATAAGGAACTCTCATCATACCTATATAGACAGCTAGAGATCTTTTCATAATTGATAACCCCAAACCTTAAAGTAGAACTAAAGCTTAACTAAAGAAGTGGACTAGAAATGTTGTACATTTTGTTTTGTGCTTCTGTACCAGCCCAAGGCAACCACAGCCCTTTAGCAGTAAAGATCTGTGTCTCCAAAGATGCCCCAGTAGCTCCCCATCTTCTTTTCTGCTGATTCACTGCACATGCTCTGTGCTGCTGTCACTTACTGAACTTAGGGACCCACTCACAATATACAGTACACATAGAATAGAAATGTCACAATATAAGGCTGATTAGTAATTAATACACATAATTACTACATGGCAGCACAGAAACCAGTGCAATTAGCATCAGAATTTAATAATCAGCAAACCTGTAGCATCAGCTTATATTACAGGGGAAACTCATTTTCTGCTGGATAATTAGTGACGAGCCCTAAGCTTAGCTTCTCAACAGCCAATCAGAGCCCACTGAGCATGTGAGTGTCACAGACACTTTCCAAGATGGCGACCCCCTGTGACAAGTTTGAAGTCCTGGATCATTGCTGCTATTGACAAGCTGAAACTTTAGCCTCGTGCAATAAGTTCACTATATATAATATGCTATTTTTAGCCACATTCATTTTCAGGGTTTAGTTCTCCTTTAAGTCAAGTACAAGGAACTGTTTTATTATTACAGAGAAAATGGAAATCATTGTTAAAAAATAGACTTATTTGCTAACAATAGACGATGGCCTTTGCAACTTGATGTGCTGACTTTCACACATGATTGACAGGTTGTGGGAGGGTTTGGGTTGAACGGTTCCTTCTTTTCTCATCGCCCTGCTGTGCTGACTTCCACCTCCAGTGAGCGATCTTCTTTGACATCATTACGGGCGGGCACAGGTCTATCTGTATGAAGACGCACTGGGTTACGGGCTGGTGAGGGTGGAGGAGCGGGTTATGGCTAGGCGTGGGTCGGCTTTTAGTCTACCTGCACATGACTACTACCCATTATTCAAATGCCTTCTGGATAATGGGTTTCCGGGTAAGGGATTCCATTCCACATATACTATTACACTGGAATGGAATAATGCAAACCACAATCCCCCAGTCTATTATTTTGTACAATGGCTGATACTTGATCCCAACTATTAGTTTAAGGGACAGACTAGTCAATAAAATACTTACAGTTTACATACCAATTATTGACTGAAGAACAGATAGATACAGTAGCAAGAAATGGAACCAATGTAAACATGTTATTAACAACGTCAGTGGAGCCAGCCTTGTCCTTTAGATGGAGAATGAGATTTCAGGTTTATACACAGTAGCAAATACTTAAATAGAATATGTCACTGCTGTAATTCCCCAGATGCTCTGTCACTGGCATCCAAATAAACCGTGATACCCAACTTGCGAGCAACATGTTGCTCTCCAACCCCTTGGATGTTGCTCCCAGTGGCCTCAAAGCAGGTGATTATTTTTGAATTCCAGGCTTGGAGGCAAGTTTTGGTTGTATAAAAATCAGTTGACTGCCAAACTGAGCCTCAATATAGGTTGACAATCCACATAGGAGCTACCAAATGGCCAATCACAGCACTTATTTGACACCCTAAGAACATTTTTCATGCTAGTGTTGCTCCCCAACTCCTTTTCCTTCTGAATGTTGCTCACGGGTTCAAAAGGTTGGGGATCCCTGAAATAAGGTATCACTTTATCCATCATAAAGTTTGGGAATCACAGGCTTTTTTTGGAGAATACTCTGAATATAGGGCAAGGGCTTAGCTTCCCATACCTTCCCCCAGCCCCACCACCCTTCAAACTCCTACCATTGTTTATTGTTAATACTCAGGAGAAAAAGATAATAAAAAAGTTTACCCATAATATTGTGCAGACAATATAACAATTTACAGCCTTCATAAACCTTCTGTAGAGATTGTGTACAGATCCATATCTAACAACGCACAAAAGACAAGGCAAGATACAACATGTCCAAGTAGGGTTGCCACCTTTACTTAAAAATAATACCGGCCCGTGGGGGGTGGGCACCAAAAGGGGGCGGTCCGCGTAGCAAAAAAGGGGCGGAGCTACATGGTGTGCCACAAAAGGGACGGAGCAGCATCGCAGAGACGTCCACGGCACTGGAAAAAGGTAAGTTCTTTGCGAATTGGGGGCAGGCCAGGGGCTTTTTTTTTAAAGGGTATTATAAATTAGCGGCAATTGCATTGCCGGTAAATTTGTAATACCGGCCTTGGCAGGTGTTTTACCAGCTAGGCCGGTAAAATACCGGCCGGGTGGCAACTCTTTGTCCGAGTAAAGTGTATCCTAAGAACCAATCTCCTTTACTAGGCTCTACCCACTAATGTAGAATGCCCAAAGTAACCATTTAGGCTGCCTTGGTCCCCACAATCAAGAAACTAACCAAACTAACTAATCCAGTAATCCCCAACCAGTGGTTCACAAGTAACATGTTTCTCACCAACCCCTTGGATGTTGCTCCCAGTGGCCTCAAAGCAGGTGCTTATTTTGAATTCCAGGCAAGTTTTGCTGCATAAAAAATAGCAGTACTGCCAAACAGAGCTGCCTGTCCACATATGGGCTACCAAATCACAGCACTTATTTGCCCCCTCCCCAGGACCTTTTTTCCTCTTCAACTCTTTTTACATTTAAATGTGGCTCATGGGTTACTCAAATCCAACCAACAATAGTGACCATGCTATCTCCAGTTAGCCTAAAGGAGGCTTCCAGCTGTTCTCAGAATACTTTTATCCCTTGTGTCCCAAGTTTTTGTTCCTAGTAAGAAAGTATTGGGGATGCCTGAATTATGTATCAAAATATCTATGATAACATGTCTGCCCCCATATTGCAAAACTCTAATGCTCCCCATCTTCTTTTCTGCTGATTCACTGCACATGCTCTGTGCTGCTGCCACTTACTGAGCTTAGGGACCCACTCACAATATACAGTACACATAGAATAGAAATGTCACAATATAAGGCTGATTAGTAATTAATACAGATAATTACTACATGGCAGCACAGAAACCAGTGCAATTAGCATCAGAATTTAATAATCAGCAAACCTGTAGCATCAGCTTATATTACAGGGGAAGCGCATTTTCTGCTGGATAATTAGTGACGACCCCTAAGCTTAGCTTCTCAACAGCCAATCAGAGCCCACTGAGCATGTGAGTGTCACAGACACTTTCCAAGATGGTGACCCCCTGTGACAAGTTTGAAGTCCTGGATCATTGCTGCTATTGACAAGCTGAAACTTTAGCCTCGTGCAATATGTTCAGTATATAAAATATGGCATTTTTAGCCCTATTCAATGTTAGGGATTAGTTCTCCTTTAAGGGCAGAGGGTTGTGTTCTATTTGTTACAGGAGTTTATACAAATATGACTTTGTGTCCTTCAAATACACTGCATTTCATACAATACGAGTCTAAACCCTGCTGTCTAGGTTGGTCCGATTCACTGACATCTCAAACATTTTCTTTTTTTGTTTCTGTGCTTGGAAAATATTTGAAGAAGCAGTCAAGACTAAAACGAGCAGCTTAGTGACCTTTAACAATATTGACAGGGTATTAGAGGCGAATCTACAAAAGTTAGGCCAATACAAAGCATCGTCAACTAAAAGTCATGGCTTTTGTTGCTCACGAGACTTATAATATTGTTGAACAGACATGGAACTGCCGGGGAAAGAATCAGTAGCAGAGCCACAAGTTTTCTCTTCATTTCAACTTATGGGAAATAGTTGTTTGGTTGTAGTTACTTTCCCCCAGGCCATAGCTCTTAGCAGTCATTAACTTCTCATCATCTCTAAAAATGTTATCTAGAATGTTATCTAGAACAAAGCACTAATATGTTGTAAAAATATAAAAGTTCCAGCTGGAGAGAGAGAGAGAGGTTGCCAAACTAGTCTGACTCTTGACTCTGTAAATGTCAAATAATCACAAGTAATGAGTTTTTTTAACCACCAACAAAGATGTTAACTGCCCTGTATTTTCCAGTGTTATCCAGAATGTTCAGGGCCTGGGGTTTCCTTCTGTAATTTGGATCTCCATACTGAAAAAAAAAACCCATTAAATAAACCCAATAGAATGGTTTATTGGGTTTAAATATTTTTTTTTAGTTGGGATCAAGTACAAGGTACTGTTTTATTATTACAGGGAAAAAGGAAATCATTTTCAAAAAAATGTAATTATTTGATTAAAAAGGAGTCTATGGGAGACGGCCTTCCTGTAATTCGGAGCTTTCTGGATAATGGGCTTCTGGAAAACAGATACACTGCATATCTATTGTGTATTTCAGTGGCATGCATGGGGCACACCTGGATGTAGTAGGGGTGCTGCAGTGCAAGGTGTGGTCAAAAAGGGACATGGCTGTGGCTTGTGAGGGAGTGGCCAAATATCACCACAGGAGGTTGCACTCTCTGCATCAATAGAAGCACCTGAACCAAAGAGTGAAGATGTTTAGACATGTGAAGACTCAATTTCCATAAAGCAGCACTAAACATTAATTTTCCTCTCTCCCACTGAGATATGAAAAGAATTCTTTGATCGTTCTATAAATTACTCACTTGTCTGCTTTATGATGCCCTCACACCTCTAACGATTCTTCTGAGACCATCACCTTCTCATCCTTTTGCTGCAGGTCCTCCAACCCAGTTTTCTGTTTCTTCACACTTACCATTACATTTCCCTATTGTCTTAGAGTGGCTAGACCTTCTGGGTAGTGATGGGCGAATTTCTCCCGTTTCGATTCGCCCAAAAATTTGAGAATTTCCTGCAAAATTTGCAAAACGGCGAAAAATACATGAAAAAATTGTGAAAATCGAAATTGATGCCCGCGTCGAATAAGACACTTGCGTCAATTTTGAAACTGGCGTTAAAGTCAATGGGCATCCAAATAGTGTTGACGTGCAGTGATTTTGACGCGAGCGAGTTTTCAGATGCACGTCCAAAATTTTTGTCGCAGGCGAATTTCTGAGGGAGATTCTCGAATTTATTCGCCGGCGACGAAATGTGGAAATTCGCCACAAATTCGTGATAGGCCAATTTATTCACCCATCACTACACACTGAGTTGTCCTCTATTTATCTGTCCAGCTCCCGTGCCCCTTCCATCTTCCCTTTGGGTCAGTCACTTATGATCTCCAGGCTGCCTTCCCTCTTACAAGCTATTTAAACACCCAAAACTTATGTAAATACATATTTTATTAGATAAAATCATGTTGCTGTGGTGGCTTACTGAGTGCCCTAAACCATCTAAAGAACTCTAAGGGTCTCACGAGGAAACTTCGGGGGCGACTTCAGAAAACAAAGAGCTCCCAGTGCCATCCCGCCGGCGATTTACATTCTAGCCGGCGGGAGGCAGTTCAGGGGGATTTGTTGCTCAGAAGAAGAGGAGATTTGTTGCCGGGTGACTAATCTCCCTGAATATGAGCGTGTGCACTGACCCTAAAGGCTAAATCTGGTACCAATTCTATTGCTGCTTTATTTGCTGGTGCTGTTTGTACAAAGCCCTCTACTTTGCTGCAAGGTTCCCCACTAATTTGGGGAAGGTTAGGTATGAGCAGGTCATAAACCCAATTATACCCTGAACTTTCAGTGATGTGATGCTATAGAATATAAGGGAATGAATGAAGAGAAGTGCACGACAGCTAAGGGTAAAGAGCAGGGTTGGACTGGGTCGGGGGACCCCCTGTACTCTGGACCCCTCTCTCTCCCCCAATCACAGCAATGGAGAAAGAAGGTAGAGACACATTTCCCCAGGGGGGTGTCCAGGGGACACATCACGCGTGGGGGGTGGTCTGCAGGGGCGTTTGAAGGGGTCACAGCCCAGCACCCTAGTCTGATGCTGGTAAAAAAGCAAGGGTGCTTTATATACTATTGGGTGTAGTCTAAACCAACCGCTCATCCTAACTGGCAGGTAAACACTCTCAACCTGAACCTGACCAGTTAGTAGGAGTGGGGAGATCTGATCAGTGATACTTATTGGATAACCCAGCTTCTTATTATATAATCATACTCAGTTTCTTATTAACATTTATTCTTCTTCATACCTGGTTCTACTAAGCATACAGGGAACAGGGAATTCAGGGAAGCTAGAGCTAAACCAATAACGTAACTGTTGTTTCTTGGGTCAGGGGATCCAGTGACCCTGTTTATAGAATTAGCAAAATGGCGCTTGGCATGTACCACTCATTCTAGCCCTTTCCCACCCTCCAGATGAAAGTGTTGCCAGCTGGCGAGTGCAGATAACTCTGTATGTTTAAATACCCAATTTCCCTTCCATAGAAAGTGTAAAGAAAAGTATGGGCTGTTTATATAACCTTCCCTATTATCCAGCGCAAAACAATTGCTGTTAAACTTAAAACAAATTATAGTGCCCGGCGCTCTAGACTTCCTGTCTTGTAGAAGAAGGTGCCCCTTTCTGATACCCAAACATGTTACCCAGCAAGTTACGC
Organism: Xenopus laevis; assembly: GCF_017654675.1. Taxonomy (NCBI): domain Eukaryota; kingdom Metazoa; phylum Chordata; class Amphibia; order Anura; family Pipidae; genus Xenopus; species Xenopus laevis. The sequence continues at coordinate 158,367,196 of NC_054379.1, forward strand.
AGTTAAATACAATGACATAAGTATAAACCCACACGGCTTATATTTTCATTAAAGTTACACTATACTGACCAGTAATGGATTTAGGAATTAATAAGGGAATAATACTATAACCGGCAATGTTTGCCCCAGGTCTAGTAACCCATAGTAACTGTTCAGGTACTTCCTTCCAACAGCTGTCAAGTGAGTGTTACCTGATGATTGGCTGCTTATTTTTTATTACTGAGGGGAGTATGAATTCAACCTTACCCCATGGTTATTAGTTATTAGTAGTTCTACAGCCTTAGATAGAAAACTGGTCTTTATGGGAATGGGTGGGACAGGTATAACCCCATCCAGGTGTAAGCGTGACATATGGGTGGTTTAGACAGTCCTATCGGTACAGGGAGGTCCGTTGACATCTTTAGTTAAGTGTGTAGATGTGTCTTGTTTCATCCTGAAGGTGGGTGGATGATTTGGGGAGCCTAGTTAAAGAAGGCCCCAGTGCAGACAGAGTTCTGGGGTAGGAGAGGACTTAGCAAGTGCTGGGCTAGATGCTACAGCTAGAAGCTATTGTAGATGCATGGGCTCATTTGTATAATCCCTTTGTAGGTATGAGTATGTAGCACTAAATTCATCCCTCTATGTTATGGTCCCCATACTAGGGCTGACATTAGCTGCCAACTTGGCCCTCTATGCTCAGTTGGCAGTTTATTGGCCAATTATTGTCAAAACAGCAACGGTATACTGTCCAGGGTCTCACCACCATCTATTGAAAGGGTTTGAAAACTTTGTTGGTGAGGACCAAATAGCTTGTTGATCCCGAAGAACCTGCATAATCCTCTGTTTTGACCCAACATAGAGAGAAGGGATTAAAGAACCTATTTTAGCAGATGTCTCCTTGGGGGTAGAGATTGGGGGATATTGCTTATGACAGAGCTTCTAGTAATGTCAGTGTTGGAATGGAATGAACCATGGAATAGAATGGAATGATCCATAATCAAGTCTCTTGGATCCATGTTAATGAAGAGAGGAATGTCAAGCCTGTTGTGTTATAAAGTAGCACTGTCTGTATAACAGTCATAGAAGAAATCATTTCAGCAGCTAATAAATAGAGTTCCTTTCCCATCGCAGCCCCCTGCCCTTTGATCTCACAAGTGAAACATCTTGCAAACATTCTCACGTGGTGGAGACAATTAAGAATGGTCAGAGAGAATGTAAACAAGGGGCGATTCAGGAAAGAATATTCTTTTTTTTTTTTTTTGCTTTTCATATTTCAGTAGTCACTGTACGGAAATCAACTATTTCCCTTCCAGGAATTTAAAGCTGTGCCTACTGGGGGAAAGATCCTATACCAGGGGGGTGCAACTTCCAGCCTGTATCCCATCACCCATTGAGAGTGTGATGCACGCTAGTATTATTATTTTTATTTGTTTTCAGTGATTACAATTCTGTAAATATTACCATAAAACTATGGCAGCATAGGTATTCCCTGTACTAAGCACAATTCAGCAGGCGCAGTCCCCTAAGTTTGCTCATAGTCTGTACAGAGAGAAATACCATAAAAATATGGCAGCATAGGTATTCCCTGTACTAAGCACAATTCAGCAGGAACAGTCTCTAAGTATGCTGCAGAATGGAACATCTAATTATAGTTGCACATTTTATATGATAAACACTGTTTAGTGGCTGGAGGGTGCCTTATCAAGAAACATTCATCGGGTCTATGAACCAGATCATTTCCTGACTTCCTTATTTTTAATTTTGCTGTATTGTTGGAACAAATTGTACCAAATCCAATACAGATTATGAATGTAATTATCTTTGTAATATGAGGCAGGTTTTCCTGTCCCTCAAATAATGTCCCAGTTTGGAAGAGAAAACGATCTTAGCCAGGCTAATATTCTACCCTGGCTAGAAAGGCCAACATTAGTATTCATTATTATAACTAAAAGGGATAATGAAATTAAGGTCACAGCATTCACACCAGGTCTTGTATACCATAGTGACCAACCAGCAAGTAGAATTTATTACTCTTTGATGACCTGGTTCAAACTTTGCGCCTTCTATTACATTACAGCATGGCACTGGTAGAAGGGACACTATAATTGTGCCACAGGACAACGAGACCTTCAGGTCCAGGTCTTACGATGAGATGAGAGAATCTTTAGATTCCACATTCCTGATAGGCTAATATTAGGCTTTCATGAGATACATCACAAAAAGCCTTCTTAACCACAATCCCATTCTAGCCAAACCTTGCTCTCGTGTTTTTCCGTCCTAGGTTTGGGACCATCATGTTTCCCAGTTGGTGGTCCTGGAAGAACTACTCAACTTGCTGGTGTCTCACAACAGTTAGAAGGAATATTGGCATGAAAGTCTCCAACACTGAGCAAATAACAATCAGAAGGTCTTGTTTGCCATAGTGACCAATTACCAAGTAGAATTTACTACTCTTTGGTGGGTGTAAATAGACCTCATGCAAACTGTGTTCCTCCTATTACATTACATGGTAAGGTCTGAGCAAGCACTGGTAGAACTTCATAGAAGGGGCACTATAATTGTACTACAGGGACCATGCGATTAGATGAGAGAATCTTAAAATTCTAGATTCCTTATAGGCTATGATCAGGCTTTCATGATATACATCATGCCATTTGTTTATCTCATTCAACTGAATTTATGTTGATTATACTTTCTCATGGTAGTTGCTATAATGTTTTATTTTTATATATATATATATATATATATATATATATATATATATATATATATATATATATATATATATATATATATATATATATATATATATATATATATATATTGCTCATGATGATGTCCTACAGCAGTGATCCCCACCCAATGGCTCTTGAGCAACATGTTGCTCACCAACCCCTCGGATGTTGCTCTCAGTGGTCTCAAATCAGGTGCTTATTTTTTAATTCCAGGCTTGGAGGCAAGTTTTGGTTGTATAAAAACCAGATGTACTGCCAAACAGAGTCTCCTGTAGGCTGCCAGTCCACATTGGGGCTACCAATAGCCAATCACAGGCCATATTTGCCCCCCCCTGGAACTTTTTTCATGCTTATGTTGCTCTCCAACTCTTTTTATATTGGAATGGGGCTCATAGGTAAAACAGGTTGGGGATCCTGCCCTATAGAATTCATATTTAGTAGGGCAATATGCTGTCAGCTGTTGTAAGAGTGTATTTTTAGTGTTTGTTCCACTGTTCAGCGGGAATTGCACGCATAACCGCATGCCGGCCGGCAGCGGATATAGCCAGGTTGTGGTTAATGGATTTTTTGTTTGCATGTTTGTTTCACATCCCACATCTGTTCTCCTTCTTCTCTGGGTAGATATAGGGGATGAATTCTGCTTCTTTGTATTCAGTTGACCTGGCCCATTGCAACAACCTCATGATCTAACTGTGTGACTAATTGTTTGAGAGACAGGTGTTGTTTATGATGGCAAGCCTTGCCCCTGGGCTTCTTTGCTGTCAGTCACAGTTGCTGGTTATTCTGCATGCAAAAGACACTCTCCTCTTTTGTCAGAGAGTATTCAGAGCAGCCATATTGTTATAGGGTCATCTCTGACGCAGTCTCTCAGCTATCAGTCACGCATCATCATGAGGTGACATAATAAAGGCCAAAACCCATGGGCTGCTAGGTTTCAAGAGCCGCCAGTATAACTTGCTTGTTGGAAAAAAATGGGAACCGCTATGGGATCTATCATGGGGAGGAAAGAGGCTCTGTCCCATGTATAATACAGGTATGGGACCTATTATCCAGAATTCTTGGGACCTGGCATTTTCCAGATATCCGTAATTTGGATCTCCATACCTTAAGTCTACTAAAAAAATCACGTAAACATTAAATAAACCCAATAGGCTGGTTTTGCTTCCAATAAGGATTAATTATATCTATTTTGGGATCAAGTACAAGCTACTGTTTTATTATTACAGAGAAAAAGGAAACATTTTTAAAAATGGGAATTATTTGATTATAATGGAATCTATGGGAGAGGGCCTTTCCGTACTTCAGAGCTTTATGGATAACAGGTTTCCAGATAATGGTTTCCATACCTGTACTATAGAGAAGCTTCTAATAATAAATTCTTAGTTTGGATCAGGTACAAGCTACAGTTTTAATATTACAGAGAAAAAGAAAATCATTATTAAAATTTGGATTATTTGTATAAAACGGAGTCTATGGGAGACAGCCTTTCCGTAATTCCGAACTCTCTGTATAATGGGTTTCCGGATAATGTATTCCATACCTACTTATGACTGTGATGGTTAATAGTTCAGAAATGAAGCTTTGAAATTACATTTCTCTGGGTAAGTAAAATGAAACCCCCATGAAAATGGAAAATGGGGAATATATCCATTAGGTCGTAAGGTAACATATATTTAAGTTAAATTAAGCAACATAACTATGAATTTCTATATGAAAGTGACAAATATGTAATAACCATTTTCACATGTCATGTCTATATCTTTCACATCTGTAGACAACATCTCCTATGTCAGTCACTGAGCACTTGCCACTCCCTAGGTCAGGGGTAGGCAACCCGCGGCTCCGGAGCCTCATGCGGCTCTTCATCCTGCTTGCTGTGGCTCAGTATGGCGGCTTTGCCTGTCACGTCGTCTATACAGTCCACACCTACTGGCAGCTTCTTGAGTGCCCGACCGCGGTTAGATTACCACAGTCGCACACTCAGGAAGCCGCCAGCAGGTGCGAGGGCTGTATAGACGTCCCAGGAGTGACAGGCAAGACTGAGCCACAGCAAGATGATTCCTCATGGTCCTTACCGTGGTCACACCCTCAAGAGAAGAGAGGGAAGATCAGCATGGAGCTTCAGAAACAAAAGTCACATTAAACAGATGAGAACACTCGCATTTAATAGGGCTATTCAGTGTTTCATTTATTTCAAAGTAGGCCTACACATGCACACTGCACTTCTGTTTGTTGTATTCTGTTGTTGTAACGGTTAAAATTTAAAAAAGGTTAAAACTTTTAAAAGTTTATAAGTGGTGTTATGTCTTGTGGCTCCAGACTATTTTTATTTAGTGGAAGAGGGGGCAAAATGGCTCTTTTGATAGTAAAGGTTGCTGACCCCTGCCCTAGGTAAAAGGTATTGTTCCTGTTGACAATAGAATATAGGCTTGATCATTATCAATAAAGCCGAAACTCCAGCCATCATTCTTAGTTTGGACGCAGAGAAGGCCTTCGATCGCCTAGATTGGAAATATATGCTCACTCTATTAGAACAGATGGGCTTTCGAGGGTCTTTTCTGACTGCTATAAGGGCTATGTATTCCACACCAACGGCGACTCTTAAATTGCCGGGGGCTTCTAGCCTTCCTATCAAAATTGCAAATGGCACTAGGCAAGGCTGTCCGCTCTCCCCCCTGTTATATGCCTTAAGCATAGAACCCATGGCGACAGCAATTAGGACACATAGGGATATAACAGGACCAAAATTGGGAGCACACAAATTTTTAGTTTCCCTCTTTGCTGATGATGTACTTCTAGGTATTACCAATCCAATGATATCTTTGCCAAATCTCCATAGACTCCTTAACCAGTATAGTGAAATATCTGGGTATTAACTGAACATTCAAAAAACAGAGGCTCTTGCGTTGAATGTTCCATATGCTACACGGGAAGCCCTCAAATCGAGTTTTAAATATAAATGGAAGGATTACTCACTTAAATATTTAGGCATTCATCTTACTAAATCATATTTTGACCTTTACAGGCATAACTATCCTCTGCTCCTCCAAATCATCAAGTCATTGTTGGATAAATGGAGCACATACTCCCTGTCTTGGTTGGGTAAAATTGCTACCTTAAAAATGGCAATTTTACCGAAATTGCTCTACTTATTTGAGACTATTCCAGTTCAGGTTCCAAGTACCGTTTTACAGGATCTGCAAAAAACTTTCTTTAAATTTATTTGGGCTAAATCGAGACATCGGGTCCCAAAGTCTGTGATGACTGCTAGCAAATCACACGGTGGATTAGCGACCCCAAATAGTAGGAGATATTATGAGGCAGCGCATCTGCGTCAGGTGTTAGGGTGGACCACCTTCAATTCTATGTCTTAGTGGGCACAAATAGAAATGCTTAATCTACTACCAATTCACCCAAACTCATTACTTTGGGAATCTAAGAAACCTGTTAAACTCCCAGTTACTTCACTCCATATAATTAAGTTTACCCTGTAGATCTGGAAACACTGTTATAAGAAAACACCTTTAGTTGGCACAACGCCAGTATTGCAGTCAGTGTTGGCGAATCCCTGTTTCCCACCCGGGTTAACTTCCACCTTTAAGGAGCATTGGGGTTCGAAAAACCTATTTTACGTGAAGGACTTTTTCAACCCTCTTACTAATAAACAATATACCTTCTTGGAATTACAAACAAAGTACCAAATTCCACAAACCTGGTACTATGAATACATTCAGCTTTCGCATTTTATTCAGGACACTATATCTCAGATGATTCCACTTCACTCTATGACCTTTTTTTAAAAATTATGTGTTAAGGGACTGCCGCAGAAGGCATTGATATCAAACTTGTATTCCCTCCTAAATAGCCCTGACGATGAGCCACCGCCTAAACATAGGTATATGATTCAGTGGGAAACAGACCTGGAGACCAACCTCACCCACCAGCAGTGGGAGGATATCTGGGAGAATGCTAGAAAGGGTGTCACGTGTGTAAGGCAGAAGGAAAATGTTTATAAAACTTTATTTCATTGGTATTATACTCCAGTGAGGCTCAATAGGATCTTCTTGGATTCATCTGCCCATTGTTGGAGAGGGTGTGGTCAGCCAGGCACACTTATGCACATTTTATGGTCCTGCAGTAAGCTTAGAGATTTTTGGAATGATATTGCAGGTATGATAGCAAAAATAATGTTTATGGACATACCAATAGAGCCTATATATGCGCTTTTGGGTGCCCCTTATCCGCATCTCTCTCCACAGGAACAGAAGCTGATAAATTTTATTTATACGGCGGCTAGATTAGCTATTACCTCTAAATGGAAGGCCCCAGAAACTCCGACATTAGGGGAGGTAATTGTCCGCTTGCGCGATATGAAACTGATGGAGGAAATGACTTCCAAACATAAAGGGAGGATGCCCCTGCATGAAAAAATTTGGTCTAAGTGGGATTATTTTATTTCTCAAAGATAGAGGTCTTGTTCTCCTTTTTGGGTAGCTACAAAGATACAAGTGCGAATGATTGCTGCTCTTCTGGTGAGTGAATTGAACTGACTATGTGTCGTTTGATCCACAGAAATGGGAAATAGTGGGAGGTATGAGGTTTATGGAGATTAGATGGTTATATAACATGTATCTACTGTATGTGCACAATTGTATTGAATACATGGTGACCGTAATAAGATTATATATTGTGTCAATTTACCTGCTGTATTGATGTATGATTTTACTGTTTTCTTTATATACCTTCAGCTTGTCTATTATGGTGTAACTTGATGCTTTGATATCATAAGTCTCTGTGAGTGTAAACAGTTATGATTTGTGATGAAAAACTGTCAAAATCCAATAAACTATAAATTACAAAAAAAGAATATAGGCTTGATCTATTGTTCCTTGCATTCTCAGACCAAAGTAAAAACCTGTTTCTTTCTAATGTATACGTAGGGGCTGCCATTAAACAATATTTGTTTTAATGTATTTTGTGCGTCTTAATTACTTATTCCATGGACACAGTTTCCTGAACCCTAAGGTGCCTAAAATTGCATGACTTAGGGCCCGTTCATGGAGCATTTGTGTCTGTGTGACTGGTGAGACAAATTTGCTGGTTCAATGTCCAGAGCCCAGGACTTGCACTCTCTAATTCCCGAGTCTTATTTGTGTTAGAAGACATGGAACATGGGTCTATACCTTAGCACTAGTGATGGATAAATGTTTCCAGTTTCGCAGAAAAATTTGACATCGACGTTAAAGGCAATGGGCAAAAAAATTTTTTTGACACAGGCGAATTTTCGCGGGTAGTTTTGCGAATTTAGAAACGCAGAAATTCACAGCGAATTTGCGCCAGGCGAATTTATTCGCACATCACTAAAGCTGGCCATAGATGCAAAGATACGATTTTCGGACCATGTGTGGAGAGTCCCAACATTTTTTGTCCCATGGAGATCGGTCGTTTGGACGATCGGCCAAGTTAAAAGATTTCTGTTGGCTGACGATAATATCTCTGCATGTATTGCCAATCTGACGATATCGCTGTGAGCTTCCCCGTAGAATTTGTCAGCCATAGTTTTGCACATCTGTTGGTTTGTTCTCTTTGCTGCTTTATTTTATCTAAATGGTAAAGTCTGCACGTCTATGGCCAGCTAAGTTAGCACACAAACCTGTATTAAAACCCTACTCATCATTTTCTGGCCTGGCTGTCAGTTTCCATGAATGCTTACCTCTATACGCATTCTAATAAAAAGATTAGTGTTATAAAAAAAATTAAAAAAAAGTAGTACTGGCACATTTCTGTAATTGGCCGGCTCAATATAACTACTAAAGTGCTGCTCCATCCCTCAATAGCCTGACGTAATGACTTGCTAGGGGCCATTCTGTGCAGTTCTGATTAGAAAAGTCTCCTTGCATACAGTAGGTAACTGCCCACTGGGTCACTGACCCTGCTGTTAATTCATTAAATGTATAACTACTAATTTTTAAATAAATATTATATTGTTATCATTACATCATTAATAGTAGTAGTATTTATAAAGTGCCACCATGATTACCAAAAAATATTGATTATGCAGAATTATTATTATTATGAATAAAACGCAGGAACATATTCTGCAACATTGTATAATAAATAGAAAAGGTTCTTTATACTTGTTTTCATTTTTTTTAGAAGTCTTTAGTTTCCCTAGTGGAGCTGTGCATCGACTGAGTGGCAGTTATCCAAAATGTAAAATGTTGATTTTATACAGGGATACTGATATGCCAATTTACTAAGGAAACACAAGTCTGGACACTCTTGTTGGAGAGTCAACATGTAAAAGTCTCTAACGGAAATGAATTAGAAGATCAAATTTCAATGCTTTTTCTGTAAACTGATAGAAAGTTCAGTCCGGCCAGCTCTCTACATTATGCTCTTTGTTGGCCCAGTCTTCATCTCTATGCTACAAACCACAGGAATGCTGTGATATGAAACATCTAAAGTGCTGAACATAGTATTTCCACTGTTTCTGTACATCCTAAGTTACTCATAGCTGGGAGCTACCATGTGTAAACCTATCTTCTTTGGGGATGACATTTACAAAATTACTGAAGTCCCTTATTTATGTACAGCAATGTTTCCCAAAGTGTAAGGCTCATTAACAATTTTGATAAGTTCAAGTGCATTGGGTTCCTTGCTCCTCAAACAAATTTCCCAGTGGTTTCCAATAAATGCCCATGACTCTATACTAATACCTAATACAACGCCTTGTATTGCTCAACACAAAAAACATTTAGTCCCCTGGATAGTGCCTTGTATAAGAGGGGTCTTGGTATTGATTTCAGGTAGGACATTATCTGCCTAGAAAATGTACACCATTCTTATTGTTTATGTTCGTTTTTGTTCTTTTTGTTTCTTCTTGCTTTTTACTATGTAGCCTGAAACTCCAAAAATATAACCTTTAAAAAAAAAAGAAAAAAAAAGAATAGGCTGACCTATTACAATAGAGGTTTTTTGAAGTTTGTAAACTTGAAATATATTTTTGCATTATCATAACCAGAATAACTGTAACTGTAAAAGTCTTCAAGCACAGCCAGTTCGGTCACACTGGATGCCACTTTGGGAAAATGTGTCTCTTCCATTATATACTACACTGCCATATATCAATGCCTGGGCTACTTTGACCAATGTGTGAAGTGTAGGCAAGAAGTGGGTTCTTACATTCATTCTAGGACTTCTTTCTCATTCCTTGTTTCTGGGGAGAGGTGGTGCAATATATGTCAGATGTTCTCCTACCAAGTGCTAAACTCTGCTACCTCCAACTCCTTTATTGTGCTAAAATGCTTTTTGCTTCAGTGGAAATCCACAGCTCCTCAATCTCTCACTTTCTGGCAGGAACTAGTGAATGATAGCCTTCCTAGTAAAAAACTGATGCATGAGTGCATGAAGAACCATCTTAAAGCTTGGTGTACTGGATAGAAACTGCACAGAACATTAAAATGATGCCTCCTGTATCATTACTATGGTGTGCCAAAGCAAACATGGCAGGAATGGGAGATTACATCCAATAAGTAAGTGTTTGTACCTTGTATTTACCACCAGGTTACCTCTACCAGCTGCACCTATTTGCCTAAACTTACCAGTCTTGGCAGTACAAGCTCAGTATGTCCAGCTTTAGCTTGTGGTGATAGTTTGGGGGTGGTTGTCAAGTTCAAAGCTACTGATTTTCAGAAACCTCTATGTCATATACGTTTAGCATATAAAAATATTGTCTCCAGCACCCAACAACTGCTAAGGAACCTCCCCTCCATACAAACAATCAAGCATTTCCCCTCATTGTTGAAGATTAAAATCAATCCCTGCAAAGGTTCCTGTTGCAGAGCATTTCTGTAGGCCATTTGGCTTCACTTCAGTGGTACACCGCATGCCTTATGTTTGTTTTTCACTTATGCTCCATCCTATTGCCAGACTACTGCATTCTGCATGTTGCATGTGCTGGAATTTAAATCAATACAAAATGGGAAACATTTTGTACATGTGATACTAGAAACTTCTTACAGGAAAGAAAGACAACACATTGTGAGACCTCTTTGTTATTTGCTGCAAATAAAGTTGGTGGTACATTATACCTGTCAATGAAACCAGAAACAACTACCATGAATTCTGTGCTGACCTGACTTTCAGACGTAATACTGGAACTTCATGAAGCTAACTCTTCCAAATCCCTGTCCGTCTGGGCCTGATGTGGTCCTTCAAGACATTTTTATGGGTTCTTGGAAGCTCAAGAGCTCCATTGACATCTTTTGATGGCACTATAGTTTTTATTTTAATATGGCAACCCCTAAAATGTAGTTAATACATTGTCCACTGCTCTTCAACATAAATGAACCCATGAAGGCACTCAAGTACCTCAGAGAAGCAATTGCTTTGATTAAGTGAAGATTGGGCATTAGAAAGACTTGATGCGCTTTATCGTAAATGAGAGTGAGATTAACATTATCATAGTAAAATAATGATCACAGTAAAGGTCTAAAGTCAGAAGAGATGTTGCTAAAACTGAATCAGTTTGGTGGAAAACTTCTTTAACTGGCCAACATTATGGCTTTGAGGGGAAATTTTATAACATTTTCACATTTGGCGGCAGATCTAGTAACTCCTGGCAACCAATCAGATGTTTGCTTTCAGGCATGGGATCAGTAAATGCTGCATGCTGGTTGGGTGCATGGGTTACTATGGGTTACTAGATAGCACAAACATTTCTAATAATATTACATTACAACACTGAAGTCCATATACGTTTTTATTATTTGTCAAAATATAATCCTGACAAGAACGTTACATAATGTGATCATTCCTTCCAATGCATGCCTGTATTGTTCCATAACGCTTAAATACCTCTCTTGTCCCAAACACAGACATCCGTTTCGGTAACCCCTATTCTATCCCTGTTATTCCTCTGAGAAGTGTCTATTTATGGTTCCCCTCGGATGCTGTACTTGCTGCAGGTTAGAACTGTTTAGTTTGGCTGAGTGATGCGCGACATTTGTCTAAATATATGAAGTGTTATTTGTCTCTTCATCGAGTTGGGCCATTAGATAATTTACATTTCGATGTAAATGTAACCACGGTCTTGTAAAAGTTGCCATAATAAATGTTAGATTTATTGCCCAGTGTATTTATTCGATGGTGACAGATATCACAATCAACATAATTGCCGGGAGGAACCATCTCTCCTTGTTCCAGTATTCCCAATGATTCAATCCGTTTTACTGCAGGTTTTGGGCCAGGTTGGGCGACCAATGGGAAAATAGTTTTTCCTACCCACAGTGTGATATAGGTATAGGTGTTGGTGGGATAGTTTTTTTGTAGGGCCGCCTTCAGAAATCCAGGGGCCAGGGGCCCCCCTTACAAGTTGAAAAGAAACATTGAGACCCCAGAGAATATTTTTTTTTTAAAAAACATTGGTGGTAGGGGTTTAATAAAATCTTAAAAAACACATTGGTGTTTAGTAGAACTGAACTCGTGGCTTCAGTACTTCAACTTTGACTCCTTTGTGCCTACGGGACTTTAATTTAGCTCCTTTCGTGGCTTTGGGTCTTTTTTCCAGCTTCAGGACTTCAACTTCGGCTACTTTTGTGGCTTCAGCCTTTTCGCGGCTTCAGGCCTTTAACTTCAGCTCCTTTCATGGCTTCGGGTCTTTTTGTGGCTTCAGGACTTTAACTTCAGCTCCTTTCATGGCTTCGGGTCTTTTTGCGGCTTTGGGACTTCAACTTTGGCTCCTTTCGTGGTTTGGGGTCTTTTTGCGGCTTTCGGACTTTAACGTCGGCTCCTTTCGTGGTTTTGGATCTTTTCGCGGCTTAAAGGCTTCAACTTTGACTCCTTTTGTGGCTTTGGGTCTTTTCACGGCTTTGGGACTTCAACTTTTTTTTAGTGGCTTTGGGTCTTTTTGCATTTTCAGGACCTCGGCTCTTCGGGACCATCGGTTCAGGACTTCGGTGGCTTAGGCATGGCTTTGGCACTGTCAAGGGGGACCCGGCTATTTCGAAAAATGCAGCACAGCCAGGCCCCCCTTTAGGACATAGTACCCCCTGTGCCCCCCTGATGGCGGTCCTGGTTGTATGTATTAAAGAGATTCAATGGACCGATGAGACTGCAACGCTTTATATGTTGGTGCAGTTGTATAGGGCTACTGCATAGAATCTCTGTAAAATACAAATGTTGCCCTTAGTGTCCCTCAAGTCGTGCCAATGATTCTCGACCACCATCTCCTTATTGACTTATTGTGATCATTTTCTGTTGCTCCCAAATATTTATTACATTTAAATGTGGCTCACAGGTATAAAAGATTGGGTACCCCCAGATTAGCTTTTGTTTGAGATGGGGAAAGCAGGAGAACAGGAGGAGAGGTCAAATAAAACAGATGTTGGAAGTAAAAGTCCATGAAGTCCAGGGTTGTCACATGACATGTACAATCTCATTTGTAGGATTCCCAAAATCTATCACTGGCACAAGTGCATCTGTTAAATAGGGATGTAGCGAACCGCCGATAATGTGTTCGCGAACGCCGTTCGCGAACACCGGCAAAAAATGCGAACAGTTCGCGAACAGTTCGCGAACTTCGAACATCCGAAAATCGTTCGATTCGAACGATCGAAGGATTTTAATCGTTCGATCGAACGATTTTCGTTCGAATCGAACGAAAATCGTTCAATTTTAGCGACCGAATGGTCGAATGGTCGAACGATTTTGACGCGAACGCCTATTGGCGAACGTCGCACGACGTTCGCGAACTTGCGGCGGACGCGAACAGCCGATGTTCGCGCGAACAAGTTCGCCGCAGAACAGTCCGCGACATCCCTACTGTTAAAAGGGAAACTAATTTCCCCAAATCTCCTTAAATAGGGACTACATGGAATTGACATGGCATGGCAGGATAAGGCATGGACTATTATCAGTTACACCATAGCACTACACCTTCGCTCATATCAGGGAAATTAACCCTTCTCTCAAATTTGCAAATACATTTTTTTGCTGCTTGAATCCAAAGTTGTTGACACAAGTACTGTATTATATTCAGAGATTTCTAATTCCATGTTACAGGGATCACTATTTAGCCATTGAGCACTCCTTTCTCTAACAGCCTGTTAATGTTCTATTAATGTTTTGGCCTGGCAGAGAAAGCTAGTATTCACAGATCTCATATTCAGGAAATAGAATGATAAATAATATGCAAAGTAGAAAAGTTGGAATTTCCTGTTGGTTAATAAACCCTTCAAGGGGAATGTAATTGGATCAGTGATTCCTTCATTGTGATTGAAATAAGTCAGGCAGTAGAAAAAAACATGAAAAGCCTTTGTATTCTGAAAATAAAGATCAGCTCACATTATACTTAGAATTGCAAGAATGTATTTGCGCAAGGTTGTACATACAGTAGCTAGTACATAAATATCCTGTGATAACAGTTTGTGTGTGGGGGGGTTACCCATATATTGTATAATACAGGGGTCCCTAACCTAAAGGCTGCGGACAGTCTTGAACTGGGCCAACGTGCCTAGCAACCAATTAACGCGGCGTGCTGAATTGGACGCTGGCAAGCCAGAATTGGACGCCGACCCCTCCGACCCCCTCTCAACCCCGCCCTCCACCTTCCCCCATCCCCAAAATTTGGCCCTACACTGGTCCCCGGGCCAAAAAAAGTTGGGGTCTGCTGGTGTAAATGTAGTTTCTGACCTCCAGTGACCACCAGACCAACACTGACTCCTGTTTCCATAACAAACCATCTTCATGTCTATGGGGTAGACAGAGACAATAGAGACTGTTGGAGGAACCTTGTGTGGAGCCCCAAATGTTTACAGGAAGAGGTTTCCTAAGGAGATTAGCACTCAATTGGAAGACTATGGATTCCTAAACGTGGTGGGTGTCAAGTTGATGTGGCCCCATGAACAATGTTCTGACTTTGCTAGCTACAGTTTGTCTCTGTCCACCCTTGCTTCAAAGATTAGAATTAGGATTTAATGATGCACCCAATATCATTAGTCTTTATAGATTCTGAAAGCAAACTCTCTAGGAAGAAGACGTGTAAATCTTACTCTCAGTTAGACAATGCTAAAACCTCTATGTCTGATCTCTAGGATGCAAAGAAACAATGTTAAATGCTGTTGTCTCCTAATAAATATGAACACCATGGGGCAGATTTATTAAAGGGCGAAGTGGCTAACTCTAGCGACTTTTCGTCAGAAATCACATCCGCAGGGTCATCGCCAATTCACTAATAGGCGCAGTCGTCAATTCACTAGCGAAAGAGACCGTCACTAGCATTTGTTCACACTCTATCGCCAGGCGACTTTTCGCTCTGGTGAATGGGCGTTACTCCACAAATTGGATTTTTCTGAACGTTACGTTTTTTGCCAGATTTGACTTCGCCACGTCAGACCAGGTCAAGTGCAAAAAAGTAGCTACATCTTCCTCAATCTTCTGTCATTTACATCATATACTGTGAGCCGAAAATGCATTAAAGTTCAAAAAACGCTCAAAAAAAGTCAAAACCAAACATTTTTAGGGTAACCGGTTTTCTCCAGACATTTCCTAACATATGGAACATTCATTTACAGGGGGCTCATGTGTAGGGCATTATATAAATAGGTGGCCCAGTGGTGCAACAACGTGCTGCTGGCCCCCCAATTAAAAAAAGTCACTCCCACTACCATCCCAACTGCCCTCCCACTGGCAACATAAGTATAATAAAACATTAATAACATTTCTGTAATTTATACTATGTGAATGCATTTGCCATATGTTCATACCTGTTAATACCATTTTTGTGGCCACACCCCTAATTACCTTGTTCATTTTACAAAATTTAGCAGTTTATGAAAGTTTGAAAATATTTCTATGTTTTTTTCAGTTATTACAGTTTTGCTAATGAAGGTGAATTGCCCTTTAAGCTGTGAGTCTAACTTTTCCCAAAGGAACCTGTTAACTTATATTGTTACAATTACTTATTTGCTTATCTCAAAACTGATATAAGTATCTTATCTGGAGGTGGCTGTTCTGGGCTCTCTGCCAAAAGCCAATTAAGTTAGAAACTGGCTGGCTGCTCAGTGCAGAGAAAATCATGACTTTCTAGTACAAACGAGGGACTGCGGGTTGAGCTGTCAAAAGAGGGACTGTCCCACTGAAAACGGGACAGTTGGGTGGTATGTAAGGTATATATGATATATATTCAAAACAAGGGTACAAAAATTTACCCTAGTGTAGCATTTTGGGGTTAACAGGTTGTATACTGACTGCTTATCGTTAATCGAGAGTGTGACAGAAATGATAGAATGTATTAGATATATGGACTGGGATGATTATTTGTGCTTTTAAAGCCTGTTTTTCATTTCTTTTAAAAGCTGAAAATATTTGCAGGCGAGTTGATTTACAATTAGTTTTACCCTGTGGCTATATGTGATATATGATCCCTGATGCATACCTACAGTATTTGGCATGTACTTACAATTAGGTAGAATAGCATTGCAAGGTCTCCTTAGCACCTCAAGCAATATACATTGTGCCTGTTCCTGTTGCCCCATTTTCTGATTTGCTTTGCTGTTCTGCCTATAAAATCCCATGTAGGCTCCTGCATGCTTCTCTGGCAACTCCCACCAGACTGGCAAGGTTGTCAAAATGTCAGTAGATGAGGAGGTTGGATGAATGAAATAAAGTAGTTATTGTAGGAGATGTAAGGGGTCATCCATCCTCACTGTGAGAAAGTCTATCTATATCGCCTATCTATGCCCTGGGAGAGGGATGTGTTTCCATTGGCTCAGGGGTAGTAATTCCTGCCCCCAGTATATATATATATATATATATAATATATATATATATATTTATATATATATATATATATATATATATATATATATATATATATATATATATACAAAGGTCCCAAGAGGGACCGAAACGTTGGAGCACTGTGATGTGTGAAATGAAATAATAAAAAGACACTTGTTTTACAAAGGGAAGTGCTGGCCCAGGAATGCTTTATTCCAGATTTTGATTATATGATTGAGAATTGGCCGTGCACCCCTGAGATTGCTTGATTGGAGTGCGGATACTGAAGATATATAACTATATATATATATATATATATATATATATATATATATATATATATATATATATATATATATATATATATATATATATATATATATATATATATACCAATAGTTTCCAAACCAGCACTCCCTTTTAGTGAAAAAATGTAATTTTTATTGTTACATGGTATCTTATTCCAACGTTTCGATCCCTGTTGGGATCTTTGTTGGGATCTTTTTCCTTGAAAAAAGATCCCAACAGGGATCGAAACGTTTGCATAAGATACCATGTAACAATAAAAATTACATTTTTTCACTAAAAGGGAGTGCTGGTTTGGAAACTATTGGTGTATGCTAAAATTACCGTGCACCCCTCCTTATCCTATATTGCCTCGGAGTGCGGATACTCATTGGAGAATTATATATATATATATATATATATATATATATATATATATATATATATATACACAGTCCATAGTGGTGCACTTTTCATTCTTCAAGGGCAGCTGCCTGGGTGCTGGTTATAGCATATATATATTTGCGGTTTGATATATATATATATATATATATATATATATATATATATATATATATATATATATATATATATATATATAAATCCAGCAAATGTAATGCACACTCACTTGAAAGATTAATTGGGTGCAAAAACTCTGAAATGGGTCAATCCAATATTATGCATAAAATCCAGCAGAATCGCACACCATGTTAGTGTAAAATAAAACGTAGCATTTATTGTCCATGATTAAACAACTTTCAGTAAACGTACTGTACTCATCTGCACAGAGGTATCGCCACGTAACTTTTGTAGGTCAATATCATTCTCAAAGTGAACACTTTCGGCAGATACTCTTTATTAAGAGATGCTTATCCCACTGTGACCGAATTTAACCAGATGCCAGTGATGTCATTGAGGAAGGGTTGCAAATAACGTGTGCATGCAGAAGTAGCTCCTTCATCGAGACTATACACGTTCATGGGTCCTCCCAGGGATGGTATGTTTCGGTGTTGGGGTTGTGATCAATGTAAATTTGTTTTGACAGGAGATACGTTTGAAAGCACGGTGACACATAAGACTTGTAAAATCAGGAGACACTTCAGTTGTGACACTAGTTTTGTTGTCTATATGTTGCTTTGTCAACTTGATCTATGTGAGTGAGACAGTCCAGAAAATCAAGGACAGATTTTCCCAACATAGATCCACGGTTAACACTCATAATCAAACACTCCCTGTCTTCAAACATTGCCTTTAACATTTGCAATTAGGCTGAAGACCTTAGATTCAGGGTTATTCAACATATTCCACAACCCGAAGAGGGGGGGGGCGACAGGGTCTTGTTACTAAGAGAGGCGGAGGTACAGTGGATACACCGCTTAAAGTCATTAAGTCCTACTAGACTAAATGAAGACTTTGATCTTTATGTATTTATGAATTGAACTGTGGGTTATTTACCCTTGCCTTTCCCTGCTGTATATACTAACTATCTGTATATACTACTAACTGAACATATGTGTTCTAATGATGTTTCAATTATACTAGCATGTGTGCCAATCTTTAGCACTTAGCTGTATGTTACATTTTGGGCATTTTGCCCTTTTACAATATGGCCCATGTTGCTGCAACTAGTGGAGACGCTGAGACCACTCGTCATATGACGCAGCAATGAGCATCATACTGCGCTATTAGATGACTGATCACATGGGCTCCGCCGCTTGCAGACACAGGCAGCTTAAAGACGCCACTATTAATCGTGCCGCTTTACTCACTCTGGGGCAAATTCACTAAACGACGAAGTGCCTAACGCCAGCGTGAATGCGCTAGCGTAGTGCATTTTCGTTAATTCGCCGATTCACTAACGGACACTGGCGTAAATTCACTAGTGTTACTTCGCAGCCTTATGCCTGGCGAATTTGCGCAATGGACGTAACTACGCAAATTCACTGACGCGCGTATTATTCTGAACGCTACCTTTTACGCCAGACTTCCTTCGCCACCTCAGACCAGGCGAAGTGCAATAAAGTAGATAGAGATTGCTTCAAAAAAAGTTAAAAATGTTTCTAAGTCCCAAAAAAGCTGGCGTTTTTTCTTTTTTTATGGGTGATAGGCTGAAAAAGATCGAAAAATTTTTTGGGGCTCCCCTCCTGCACCCCTACATTTCCTAACTCATGGCACCTTAACTATACAGTGGGCACATGTGTAGGGCAAAATAAAAATTTTAGAAGGTTTCCCAGGCATTTGTAGTGATGCTACATATACCTCCATTGTAACTTCAATTTGGCGATGTATGCAAATTAAGCATTGCTAGCGTAACTTTGCTTTGCTTGACGAATTAACGCTAGCGCAACTTCGCAACCTTACGCTTCCCCTGAGCGCAACTTCGGATTTTAGTGAATTTGCGTAGCGATGGCGAAAATACACCTGGCGAAGTGCGGCGAATTGCGGCGAATCGCGGCAAAGCGGACGCTGGCGCAACTACGAATCTTAGTGAATTTGCCACACAGAGTTAAGCTTGAGAAAGATTGCAGATGGCGCCTGAAACATCGCAATACCTCTGTGCAGATGAGTACAGTACGTATACTGAAAGTTGTTTTATCATGGACAATAAATGCTACGTTTTATTTTACACTAACATGATGTGCGACTCTGCTGGATTAATAAATCCATAAATAAATGTTCTTCATTACAAACCATTGGCACCCAAGTATATATGACTATATATAGAGCAGATCCTCCCTCCAATACTTCTGCAAGGGCCCAGGTGATGTGAGGAGTACTATGTAGCAGACAGTGCTCTATACCCTTGAGAGCAGCTGGATTAGGTTCCCTCAAGTATCTGTGTATCTACATAATGTAGGAAGCCAAAGCAAGGATGAGACACATCAGTCGGACAGTTAAGTAGCATAATATTTTGGATTTAAATACTGTATATGCAACTAAAAATGTTCACAGTGCTGTACAAGTCATAAGTTCAAACAGGGGTACAGGATAAATATGAATTAGTGAGTAAAAAACCCATAGGTGCTGCTAGTTTTCATGGTGGAATGAGGTCAGTGCTGCTACAAAGAGAATACAATCAATGAGGAGTGGGGCAAGTGCATAAGAAATTGTTTCAGAACTGAAATGCGGGCAGGGGCCAGTTTGTATTTAATGCCTGGTTAGTTGTAGGTGTAAAGTACAAGAGCACCCTTGCACCTTCCATGTTGCACCTTACTCTTAAAGCCTCAATTATATTAATAGACACAGGCACATAGGTGCAAGACAACATAAGGTCATCTTTAATGGCATTTTAACATGCACATATTTGTATTTCTTTTGCCTAGAAACTGTAACTGATCTTTGTACATAAGGGCCACTATTTCTGAAGGGCACCATGATGTGTTGCTTCACTTTATGGATATTGTATGAGTTTAAGAGATTTTACACTGGCGTTACAACTGATAAAGTACTATAATAAATATAAACTAATTTCATTTGCAAAACCAAGTGTATAAGTGGGGTCCTAAAGTTCCATTGACCCATTCCCAGTAAAGCAGGTTCCCTTCCTCAATTCCCCTCACATCTGTGAAGTGTAACTGAATAATGGCCGGGAACTTTGGCTAAAGTCAGTATGAGATTTGTGGGCAAAGACCATCTGTTCTAGGTACATTTGGAAACCCATCCTGAAGGTCAGGTGAGAATAGGGTTGAGTACTGGCTGGCCTAGATGTTCCCTGATCTATGGCTGAATCATTAAGTTACATTAATTATTTCTGTAGCATTGTGGACCTAAGATGAGGACTCACTTCTCCTCCTACTCCTGGCTGTCTATTAAAAAAACACTTTAACCCATACTCTCAGATGGAGGCCCAAAGGACGATAGTGGTTACCCCCAAAATGTTGATTTGTCTCATGAAATCTTTACACCATTTTTAGCCCTACATTTTCATCAAGCCTTTAACTGCATAGAGAAAGCTGGATAGGTCTGTGTTAAGACAGTTGGGCAGAAGTCATTGGTTATTTCTCTGCGTGGCTGAATTAAAGCCAATACCAAACCATTTTAGGAGATTCAATTCAGACTATGGTGCAAATGTTATTTCAACATTATGTTCCCATGCTGCAAAAGATTAATGACCCCCAGGAGTTTAATGAACACCAGGCACCTCCCGTGCCCTTCCTTATCTCCAGATATAAACATCACTGAAACATTATGGGATACTTAAAAAAACAAAACAAAATAAAAAGCAATATTAAGTAGATTTCTCCTTTCGAAGAGTCTTCTTTTCTTGGAGAACAGTCAAATATGCTCCTAGAAACAGCTCAGTGTTTGTGTAAATGTATTCCAACAAGGCAACAGGCACATATAATTCTTATCAGTTATGAATCTTCCTATAATATCATCTCAGTCCCTTATCATATAGTCCCTGTGTGTATCACTGATGGTATTGATGCACTGATGTCAGCAACAGATGTTTATGATGTCATAGCTATATGCTATTCTGCTCACTTTCATCATTCAGGGAAGTCATTTCTTCCGACTGTGTTTTTTAAATTGTATTTCTCTGATGTATCAACCAAATAATTTTTGTGTATGACCCCAACCTTAACATTCTTTCCTGATAGTTTAATTCTTCCATTCTTGTGAAACCTCCCTGTAGCTATGATACCAGTATGTAAAGTATGACCTTTACCTTGACAGGAAAAAAACAAATAAATAATTATGTTAAAGTCCTTCTATTTTAAGGTGTGTGATGCACCAGAGGCACAAATTCTATACTGTATAAACAATAATGATAAAAAAAATCATATCTGTATGTCATTATAACAGAATATATGAATAAAGCCATCAGGAAGGCAGATAGGTCTTAAAGGAAAACTATACCCTCCCAAACAATGTAGGTCTCTATAAAAAGATATTGCATAAAACAGCTCATATGTAAAATCCTGCTTCATGTAAATGAACCATTATCATAATAATATACTTTTCTAGTAGTATGTGCCATTGGGTAATCATAAATAGAAAATTGCCATTTTAAAAAATAAGGGCCGCCCCCTGAGATCGTAGGATTCACTGTACTCACAAACATACCAACAAACCATACATGTTAGGTCACATGAGCCAATTAACAGACAGAGTTGTGTCTTTTGCTTCCACACTTCTTCCTGTTACAGTTAGAGCTGCGGTATTTCTGGTCAGGTGATCTCTGAGACAACACACAGACCATCACAAAATGGTGGCTCAAGCCAAGAGATGTAAAAGGGCAATATTTACTTAAATATATATTCCAGTTTGGTAAGATTCTTTAATATGCCACTTAATATGATATGAACTATCTGTTGCTTAAGTGTTCATTTTGGGGGTATAGTTTTCCTTTAAGTGTTCATCGATTTCTTCATTGTTGTGGCTGGATCTGCAATTTTTAATTTAGAAGAATTAATTTACATACCTGTTGTGTTTCCTTGTTGACCCATATTAAAATATTTATCAGTCATTATGATTTGACATAATAATTGACGATTTTCATTTGTAAACCCATTGAGTAAATGAGGGATCCAGGGTAAGTGGAAAGCAAATGCTTCCAAAAAATGCAGTTCCCATGTTCAATAAGCAGTGAATGTGTTTAACATATTAGTTAGAATCATGCTTGAAAGTCCTGGGCAGGAGCAAATGTCCTTTTGGAAGATAAATTAGATACTTTAATGATGAAGAAAGTATGTTAATTGTTCTATTAGATTTATCAGCTACAGTGGAAAAACTCATGAGAAATAACATACTTTGTTGGAAGGGCCTTCTTAACCACAAGCTTAGCCAGGGATACCCAACCTTTTGAACCCGTGAGCAACATTGAGACGAAAAAGGAGTTGGGGAGCAACACAAGCAAAATGTTGTTGGGGTGCCAAAAAAGTGCTGTGATAGGCCATTTGGTAGCCCCAATGTGGATTGTCAACCTACACTGAGGCTCTGTTTGGCAGTACATCTGGTTTTTATACAATCAAACCTTACCTCCAAGCCTGGAATTCAAAAATAAGCACCTGCTTTGAGGCCACTGGGAGCAACATCCAAGGGGTTGGAGAGCAACATGTTGCTCACAAGCTACTGGTCTAGTCTAACCTTGCTCATTGTGCATCTTGTTGTTCTTGGTTTGGGACCATTACACCTCGAGCAGGTGGTCCTGGAAGAAGTGTTCAACGTTCTAGTGTTTCACAATGAACCATTAAAAGGCATTTTGGCATGAAAGTCTCCAACATGGGGCAAATATCAATAAAAACGGATAATAAAATGAACATCACAGCATTTGCACTAGGTCTTGTATCCAATAGGGACCAATCAGCAAGAAGAATTTACTACTCTTTGATGAGTGTTAATAGACCTGATGCAAACTTTATCCCTCCTATTATGTTACATAGTAAGGTGTGCGCAAGCACTGACAGAATTTCATAGAACGGACACTATAATTGTGTTACAGGGCAATGAGACCTGGTCCAGGTCTTGCAATAAGATGAGAGAGTCTTTAAATTCTAGATTCCTGATAAGCTAATATGAGGCTGGGGTGGGATACATCATGAAAAGCATTCCTGACCATAATCCCAGTTTTGCCCATTCTCGGTTAAACTTGTTGTTCTCCTCAGTTTGGTACCATCGTGTCTCCCATTGTAACTTTCTGGTGGTTCACAATGAAGGATTAAAAGGAATGTAAGCATGGAAGTCTCCAACATTGAGCAATCAAAAGGGATAACGAAATTAAGGTCACAGCATTCACACCAAGTCTTGTATACCATAGTGACCAACCAGCAAGTAGAATTTATTACTCTTTGATGACCTGGTTCAAACTTTGCGCCTTCTATTACATTACAGCATGGCACTGGTAGAAGGGACACTATAATTGTGCCACAGGACAATGAGACCTTCAGGTCCAGGTCTTACGATGAGATGAGAGAATCTTTAGATTCCACATTCCTGATAGGCTAATATTAGGCTTTCATGAGATACATCACAAAAAGCCTTCTTAACCACAATCCCATTCTAGCCAAACCTTGCTCTCGTGTTTTTCCGTCCTAGGTTTGGGACCATCATGTTTCCCAGTTGGTGGTCCTGGAAGAACTACTCAACTTGCTGGTGTCTCACAACAGTTAGAAGGAATATTGGCATGAAAGTCTCCAACACTGAGCAAATAACAATCAGAAGGTCTTGTTTGCCATAGTGACCAATTACCAAGTAGAATTTACTACTCTTTGGTGGGTGTAAATAGACCTCATGCAAACTGTGTTCCTCCTATTACATTACATGGTAAGGTCTGAGCAAGCACTGGTAGAACTTCATAGAAGGGGCACTATAATTGTACTACAGGGACCATGCGATTAGATGAGAGAATCTTAAAATTCTAGATTCCTTATAGGCTATGATCAGGCTTTCATGATATACATCATGCCATTTGTTTATCTCATTCAACTGAATTTATGTTGATTATACTTTCTCATGGTAGTTGCTATAATGTTTTATTTTTATATATATATATATATATATATATATATATATATATATATATATATATATATATATATATATACTGTATATACGCATGTGTATTCTATAATAGCTGTTTCTCTGGGTATCATCTCTACGTGCTTGTCTGTGAATATAACAAGCATTTTCAGTTAAGATAAAGATCGTTCTTTGTTTAGCTCTTGTGTCAAAATATTATTTCCTACAAAGAATGTTAAGCCTTTTGTGAGTGGTGGGATTTGCTAGGAATTAGGTGTTAGCATTAAGACATGGTAAGTGCCTCTCTCTCAGTATTCATAGGAAGAGTGAAATACTCCCTGCCCTGTTGGGGGTTTAGTGAGAGCTGAAAGGATAAACACCAACGTAATGTGCATTAAATGTGCCATATGTTAAGTCTGTCTGACTCCTTCCGAAATCTGGTACCTGCTTAATCCTTCCCTGGCACTCTATCGCATTTCATGGCCTTTTCCCGATTGTTATCTCTTAAAATATGCTGATCTGGTAAAAAAAAAAAAAATACTTAAAACTATTAGCCATTACTATTTTACAATATATAATAAATGTAAAAATATCTTGTATGCCCCTCAGGCCAGTTGAAGGGCCGGTAATGCCCTTTTACATTAAACTTGTTCCATGTTCATCCAGAGAGTAGAAATAAACTATATTTTGGCAACAAGGAATAAGCCCACCATAGGAGGGTTGACAGGTAGAAAACCTTGAATGGAATTTGGCACCTCTTTATCTTAAACCATTGAATTCTATACTGCTTATCTGTTATCTGCTATGTTTATATGTGTCCTACAGCTCACATATAGCTTGATTGACTGTCCACATAACTACACAGCTGCTTCTTTATATAAACGGTAGTATTGCTACTCAACTAGTAACCAAGGCAGGGCAACATATTTAGGGTGTATTGAACTGGAGAATCCAGAGGGATTTGCAGCAATCCCCAAAATCCATTCTACTCTGTAAGGTATCAGAGCTCAGCAGCTGCCCTGATCTTTAACACTCCTCTGAATCATTAATCCCATGGGGATTATGAATATGAACAATGTTTTGTAGTTAATGTTATTACTTTGCCTACTATGTAGCAGGTATAACAGGGAGAGACTTGCTTGCTTTGCTTAATTATTACTTTCTTAAACCTGCTTTTAGTGTCCCCTCCAGTAGCTACAGAGTTCCATCCATCTTGCCTTTGGTGACAAGAAGTTTCAGGTTCCTCTCCACTTTGCTCTCCAGGTTCAAAAAGGTTAATTCATGTGCAAAGGGTAGAGAGCAGCTCCAGATTACTGTTTGTTTTTATGGAAGCTTGTTCTCACCATAAACACAATCCTCACCGGCCCTCTGGTAACGGCAAGAGCTAATAAAGACGAGGCAATACCAGTTCTGTGCGGAGCCCCGTGCAGTTGTAAAGCTTTTAGTAGGCATTTTTTGTTTTTTACTGCAGTAGGAGGGAGTGACTCTTCACAAAGATAGTACTGATTCCTTAATGTCACAGGCAGAATAATACCATTTAGAAGGGCAATTAACCTTTAAACTGACTTTCATATTATAGATCCTTGGTCCCCAACCATTGGCTTGAAAGCAAAATGTTGCTCACCAACCTTTTTTACTCCCAGTGGCCTCAAAGCAGGCACTTATTTTTTAATTTCTTGTTTGGAGGCAAGTTTTGGTTGCATTAAAAAACAGGTGTACTGCCAAACAGAGTGGGACATTCACTATGATTCGTAGTTGCGCCAGGCATAACTTTGCCGCACTTCGCCAGGCGTAGTTTCGCCAGCGCTTCGCAAATTCACTAAAATAAGAAGTTGCGCTCAGTGGTAGCGTAAGGTTGCGAAGTTGCGCTATCGTTGATTCGCTAAGCGAAGTTACTCTAGCGATGGTTGATTTGCATACGGCACGAAATTCAAATTTCAATGGAGGAATATGTAGCAGCACTACACAAGCCTGGGAAACCTTCAAAACATTAAATAATTTTTTTTTTTGCCCTACACATGTGCCCACTGTATAGTTAAGTTGCCATGAGTTAGGAAATGTAGGGGGGAAGGAGGGGAGCCCCAAAAAAAATTTCGATCTTTTTCAGCCTATCACCCATAATATAGAAAAAACGCCAGCGTTTTTTGGGACTTAGAAAACTTTTTAACTTTTTTTGAAGCAATCCCTATCTACTCTATTGCACTTCGCCTGGTCTGAGGTGGCGAAGGAAGTCTAGCGTAAAAGGTAGCATTCAGAACAATGCGCGCGTTAATGAATTTGGGTAGTTACATCCGTTGCGCAAATTTGCCAGGCGTAAGGGTGAGCAGTTACACTAGCGAAGTTACGCCAGCGTTCGTTAGTGAACTTGCGAAGTAACGAAAATTCCCAACGCTAGCGAATTGACGCTAGCGTTAGGCGCTTCGGCGCATAGTGAATTTGCCCCAGAGTCTCCTGTAGGCTGCCAGTCCACATAGAGGCTACCGATAGCGAATCCCAGCCCTTATTTATTCACCCCAGGAGTATTTTTCATGCTTTTTTTATTACATTTGAATGTGGCTCTAGGGTGAAAAAGGTTGGGGATCCCTGTTATACATGCAGATGGACATTTTCAAATAAACCATTTTAATTAGTCCCTCTCTTGGTATATACTGCTGGGTGCTTCCCTGCAAAAAAAGAGACTCACAGACCAATCGTCTATGGGACCAGATCAATCAGAATGTGGCTCAACAGACAGATCTTGCACAAATGGCCATGTTTGTGTATGGCCACCTTCCAATTAGGGATGCACCGAATCCAGGATTTGGCCAAGATTCAGGCTTTATCAGCAGGATTCGGATTCGGCTGAATCAGAAGCGAAGTAGAATCCTAATTTACATATGTAAATATGGGGCAGGAATGGAAATCACGTGACTTTTTGTCACAAAACGAGGAAGTAAAACATTTTTTTCCCACTTTTACCTTTGTCGCCAGATTCGGTATTTGCCCAAATCTTTCACAAAGGATTCAGGGATTCGGCTGAATTCCAAATAGTGGCATTGATGCATCCCTACTTCCAATTGGTCTGTTCTGACACACAATACATATGTTACTTCTTCTGGAAGCCATCTCTGTGTGTGTATGTGTGTGTGTGGGGGGAGAGAGTGCCGCGTCAGCGGAGACCACAAGGGTCAGGGCCAGACCTAGCAAAGTCTTGAATGTGACTATATGAAGATGTAATGAGTGGGAAGTTGAGCAGCGTGTCAATAGAGGAGAGTAATGGATTTGGTGAGTACATGAAGATATGTTCAGAGATGTGGCGTGGAGCAGAACTGTCAACTGCTTTGAATGTGAGGGTCATTTGTTTGAATATTATCCTGAGAAGCCATTGCAGAAACTGGAATGGAGCAGCTTATAATTGTATCAGGAGAAGTGACAGTCTATGACAATGGTCCCCAACCAGTAGCTCGTCAGCAACATGTTACTCACCAACCCCTTGGAAGTTGCTCCCAGTGGCCGCAAAGCAGGTGCTTATTTTTGAATTCCAGGCTTGGAAGCAAGTGTTGGTTGTATAAAAACCAAGTGTACTGTCAAACAGAGTCTCCTGTAGACTATCAATACATATAGAGGCTACCAAACAGCCAATCACTGCCCTTATTTGACATCCCCATGGACTTTTTCGGGCTTGTGTTGCTCTCCAAGTCTTTATAAATTAAATGTGGCTCACGAGTAAAAAAGGTTAGGGACTCCTGGTCTATGAAGTGGAAGGCCAATGAACACAGAGGAGCCATTCATGACAATAGACACTTCTGGGATGTTATGGGTGTTAGATCCCAGGCCTCTTTCTATAGGAAAATTGTGTGGAAGCAATACAAGGTTTCTAGATCATAAGCTGCCAATTAGGATTAAACCCATATGGTGGTCCTAAATATTTACTGATATTACTGGTTTCCTATTGAGACACAGCTGAGGTAAAACAGCACATGGGTACATTGAGCCAACGTTGTCTCAGCCACAGAAGATCCATTTGCTCATGTTGCATCTCATTTGATCTTCACCTTGAACTTGGGTGCGTGAGTGTTGGTTGAACCTCATTGATTGTCTCCACCTTTGTCTCCCCCATGCAAGTTTGGTTGGGTAACTTAGTATTTTCTCATTCAAAAGGTCTAATCAGGAGACTGAAGTTTATAGGTCCTTTCATTGCTAGATAGATATTGTATTTTGCACACATTACTCCGGGCAGGCCTGTTCCTGGGGCAGCTGACAGTTTGACCACTGGTACCCATGTTTCTCACAAGTCTTATCATTCTGCAAGATCAAATTGCATAAACATTATAACTTTGCCAACTTAATTCTTACCAGAGACACTCACCAGGCCCTGGGAAGATAATGTCAGATCAATGTTTCTTGCAGTGTTTATTTGGCTACGGGCCACACTATCGCACAAGAGATGCTCAGCGAGTGACTCACCACAGCTTCAGACATTTGCCTACAGGAGCCAACACACTCAGCAACTGTTGCCATTATCATATGGCTATGGCAGAATGTTTGGTTCTAGCCTTCCACTGACGTTGGTGCTCATTGACTAAAGGGGAGCTAAACAAATCTTCCTCTGTTGCACATTTTACTCTGCATACATGGGTCAAGCACAGCTGAAGTTGTAGATATCATGTAATAAATATGGAAAGCTAACTTGCTATCAAGTCACCTGCTAGTCTGCGAGGAACATTGGGTTCTGCTCAGGCCCATGACCAACATAACCCACACAAGCTATTCTGGTCAATGCAGTCATTTTAATTGGAGGGCTTTGAGGGTTAGGACAATTTTACTAAACCTTTACCCAGGCTATTTATACGTTTAGTAACTAACCTGCAAAATACAAAAGGGCTTGTTGTGTGGTCACCTTTTAAAATGAGCCTCACACTTTCAAGGCCAGTATTAATTTTAAGCTACTATACCTGCCATCCCACAGCCAAACTCCCTTCCCAGAGACTATTATCCCACTGTTACTATAGGCCCCATCTCTCCCTACTATACCTGCTATCCCATAGTCACACTCCCTTCCCAGAGACTATTATCCCACTGTTACTATAGGCACCATCTCTCCCTACTATACCTGCTATCCCACAGTCACACTCCCTTCCCAGAGACTATTATCCACTGTTACTATAGACACCATCTCTCCCTACTATACCTGCTATCCCACAGTCACACTCCCTTCCCAGAGACTATTATCCCACTGTTACTATAGGCACCATCTCTCCCTACTATACCTGCTATCCCACAGTCACACTCCCTTCCCAGAGACTATTATCCACTGTTACTATAGGCACCATCTCTCCCTACTATACCTGCTATCCCACAGTCACACACCCTTCCCAGAGACTATTATCCACTGTTACTATAGGCACCATCTCTCCCTACTATACCTGCTATCCCACAGTCACACTCCCTTCCCAGAGACTATTATCCCACTGTTACTATAGACACCATCTCTCCCTACTATACCTGCTATCCCACAGTCACACTCCCTTCCCAGAGACTATTATCCCACTGTTACTATAGACACCATCTCTCCCTACTATACCTGCTATCCCACAGTCTCACTCCCTTCCCAGAGACTATTATACCACTTCTATTAGAAGTGCTTCTCCATCTGCTCAGTGAAGAAGTAAAGGCTAACTGAGATTTTCATCTATAATTGCCATTATGGCAGTTTCCCCTCTGTGTTGGGTCTCAGGATATTCTCCCAGGTTTTTACTCTCTAAAGGTCTGCATGTTAAAGTACTATTGCTTTCATTCATTTCATGGGGAGGCCCATTTATCCACAGAGTATCAGAAAGTGAAGCGAGTGGGAGTGGTGCAAATAAACTTTTCTCTATAAATGCAGCTCTCCATAAATCTCATGAACCGACAGTAAAACACCTGTCAGCTGCAGTGAGTGTATTTATATTGATATTTCTTTGTTTTATATTGTAAGGAATTAACATCCTATAATCTACAGTATTTACTGTACCTAATATAAAAGGGTTCTTTATATGGGAAATGTACAGTATCAGCAGCTTCAGGAGGAATAAAAGCAGGAGGGGGTAGTGATGCTCAGCTTTTATACAAGTATATTTACAGGAGTTTTATGTGTAATTATAGTGTTTAAAGATAGTAAGAAACACCAGGCTATGCTCTGAATAAGAGAATCAAGGTCAAACACTAGTAAAGAACAAAGATATTGAAGTGATTTGCTAAAACACACGTGCTCAAGTTACCTGTAATCTGTAATGCTTTATTATGGACATTTAGGGGATTATTTACTAAAGTCTGAATGCAAAAAACTCGAAAAATGTTAATTGTTTGGACTATAAAATCCGAATTTAAAATCCAATTTTTTGTGGAAAAATACCTAAATTTTTCGTGAGGTATTATGCCCCGAGGCTGCTAAAAGTCCAAATATGAAAATACTCCATCTCCTGGGGGTCATGTGGAAGTCAATGACAAAGGTCCCATTTCAAATTTGAAGATATTATGGTCTGTGCTGAGTTTTGTACAGAAATTTTTTAAAAAATCAGGGGTTTCAAGCAATTTCATTAACAATTTGAGTGTTTTGGGCATAAAAAATGTAGGTTTTTTTTTTTTTGCAAAAACTCGAATTTTTTTTCGAAAGTTTTTTCCCCCCCAACTGATTTTATCGATTTTTTTCAATGATAAATAAGGTCAAATCGTGGATTCTAGTTCACTTAAAAAATCTGAAAAAAATCGGATTGTAATAAATAACCCCTATACAGTGCTGTTGAATGTAGAGACCTGTGACTGGTTTAGAAAAACTGTCTGCCTGTCCCAATAAAGGAGGGGGTCATTGACCCTTGCCTCCACTACTTTCAGGAAGAGATTGGCAACAAGTGGCAGTTAAGTGCCCAAGCAATGCCAGCACTGAGCATGCTCTGCCCCTTCCTTGTTCATTTCCAAAGCCAGTGTCAGACTGATCCAGCGAGACCCAGACCCAATCCTCCCGCCTGCCCTCCATCAACACTCCCCCGCTGCCCTGGTAGGTGGGTGAGAGGTGGGTGAGAGGGCGGTTGGGCATCACATAGGGTAGAGTGGTCCCAGTGGATATTGCATACCCAAGTCCGACCCTGCATAGTATGAATTTAAATGCCAGACAATATGCCAGCCAATACGATTCATGCAAAAATATGGTGGTGTGTGGCACTGACTGTGTGTAACAGAATTTGACAGGGAAATCACTGAATCTAATCAGCTACAATATTACATATTCACAGACAGTTCCTATGCTGCTGCTGGGAAGGGCTGCAAATATTATGAATACATTAAAGTTGAAGGAAAGCTACCAAAGCAGTTAATTGCCAATCGATTAGCCACAATAGTGCAAGCTTTAACAAGCTGTTTATGCTGCAGAATGCTTTACCATACAACAGCTCTAGAAGCTCTCTGTTTGTTTAGGATATCAGCTGCCATATTAGCTTGGTATGACATCACTTCCTGCCTGAGTGTCTCCCTGCTCACTCACAGCTCTGGGCTCAGATTACAGCAGAGAAGGATAGAGAGGAGCAAACTGAGCATGCTCAAGCCCTAGCCCTGGAGGTTTAAGCTGAAAACAGGAAGTCTGATACAGAAGCCCATGAGTACACAATAGAAGGAAAGAAATGTGGTGTTTCTTTTGACAGAGGACTCAGAGCAGCATTATTTTGAGAGAGAGAGAAAGAGAGACAGGGACAGGGATATAGTTGTTCTAAATTTAGTTGTTCTAAATTAGACAGACAATTTCAATGCACAATTGGAATGTGGTCTGTGGTCCTAACAGTAACAGCTTTTATATATATATATATATATATATATATATATATATATATATATATATATATATATATATATATATATATATATATATATATATATATATATATATCTAGACAAATACAAGATTCCTCTGCACTCAACCCATTATCAATATATTTAAGACAGCGACATTTTGTGCATACTGCTACTGAAAATGCCTTACCCTTTAAACAAAACAGGGATTGTTTGTCCATATATTGCAATATATTTAAGCTGGCCAGTCCTATGCTCAATTTTCATCTGAAATATATATATACTTTATGTACAGTCAGGGCCGCCATTAGAAATCACGGGGCCCCGTACAACAAAATTTTTGGGGCCCCCTGGGCCCCGCCCACACTGACGACCAAGCTCCGCCCCATATCCCGCCCACATCGCAGTTAAAAGACCACACAGACATCAGCGCTAAAAAAGTAACCCCCCCCCCCCACACACAAGTTGTAAAAAGCTATTGATGGTCAGGGCCCCCTTATAAAAAAAATTGGGGCCCCAAAAAAAAAAATTAAAATTTTTTTTTTTTTAAAAACATTGGTGGCAGGGGCCCCCTGTTAAAAAAAACTTGGGGCCCCAACAAAAAAAAATGTAAAAAAAACTAAAAAATAAACAAACATTGGTGGCAGGGGCCCCCTTCTAAGTTAAAAACAAATTGGGGCCCCAAAAAAAAATTTGAAAAAAAATTAATTTTTTTTTGAAAAAAAAAAAAAACATTGGCGGCAGGGGACCCTTTATAAGTTAAAAACAAATTGGGGCCCCAAAAAAAAATTTGAAAAAAAATTAATTTTTTTTGAAAAAAAAAAAAACATTGGCGGCAGGGGCCCCCTTATAAGTTAAAAACAATTGGGGCCCCAAAAAAAAAATTTGGAGAAAAAAAAATTTTTTTGAAAAAAAAAAATGGTGGCAGGGGCCCCCTTACAAGTTAAAAACAAATTGGGGCCCCAAAAAAAATTTTAAAAAAATAATTTTTTTTTTGAAAAAAACAAAAAACTGGTGGCAGGGGCCCCCTTACAAGTTAAAAAAATTTGGGGCCACCAAAAAGAAAATTAATTTTTTTTTTAAAAAAAAAACCCAAAAAAAAACAATGGTGGCAAAGGGCCCCTTACGAGTTAAAAAAAAAATTGGGGCCCAAAAAACAAAGTTTTAAAAAAAAGATTGGTGGCAGGGGCCTATAGAATATTAAAATAATACATTGGTGGCCAGGGGATTAAAAAAAAAAAAAACACAAACTGGTGTTCAGTAGAATTGAACTCATGGCTTCAGTACTTCAACTTCGCCTCCTTTCGTGACTTCGGGTCTTTGCGCTGCTTCAGGACTTCGGCTGTTTTCGTGACTTCGGGTCTTTGCGCTGCTTCAGGACTTCGGCTTCGGCTGTTTTCGTGACTACGGGTCTTTTCGGCGCTTCGTGACTTCGGGACTTCGGCTTTTTCCGTGACTTCGGGTCTTTTCGTCGCATCGGCTTCGGCTTTTCGGCACTTCCGCATTCGGCACTGAAGAGGCAAGACGTACGGCTCGGGCGCTCGTAAGGGGGGCCCGGATCTTCAAAAAAATGCAGCGCTGCCGGGCCCCCCTTCATGCCCGGGCCCGGTACGCTTGTCCCCCCTGTCCCCCCCTGATGGCGGCCCTGTGTACAGTGTTCGCACTCATACCGGATCAGGAAAGATTTCAGGTGTAAGGGTCAAATTTAATCATACAGATTGGTAGAAGGACCAACACTCCATTTCATCGTGAATCAAATGTGTTTTATTAACAATGCATATCCAACATATCCCTCATTAGGGCTGAAACGTTGGATGTGCATTGTTAATATGGGAAAGGCCCTAATGAGGGCCGAAACGATGGTTAGAAAGTGATGTGTAAATGTAAATTATAATTGAAAGCAGTGTCTGTCTGCTCCTTCCTGCATTGGTTCTGACTGACAGACAGACAGACAGACAAGGACAGCTTTCGATGGCAATTACATGTAACAAAAAACATTAAAAATGTTGCTTAAAATGTTGTTTTCTTTCATTTGGCACAATTTAATTTAAGGGTTGCTATTCCTTTTAAATCTTTTTCTTTCTTTCTTTCTTTCTTTCTTTCTTTCTTTCTTTCTTTCTTTCTTTCTTTCTTTCTTTCTTTCTTTCTTTCTTTCTTTCTTTCTTCCTTTCTATCTTTCCTTCTTTCATTTTTTCTTTCTTTCTTTCTTTCTTTCTTTCTTTCTTTCTTTCTTTCTTTCTTTCTTTCTTTCTTTCTTTCTTTCTTTCTTTCTTTCTTCCAAATGTAGCAGGACCTGAATTTCCAGGTGTCTGTCTCAATGAATTCCTCTACCATTTGTTGTACGTAACCGTAAAACAAGTTGTGTGAGTTCTGGTATCTGCAGCTCCGAGCAAGTGGCTAAAGACACATTCCATGGCTCGTGATGTCATCAGGAAGTATTTTCAGTGAACTATGAATAGTGGGTTCTATTTGGTGCTCTGCTCAGCCAAGTCCTCAGCTCTGAAATCCTCAGAGGAGGCTCATAGAGAAGCCAGACAATATCCTGACACCTGCCTGCAAGCTCTCTCTCTCTTCTTGCCCTACTAATGGGATTGCTTGGGCACCATGCACTTTATATCTGACAGTCAGAAGGGCCGACACTTTGTCTGCAGTTAACCAGCCATTGGATTTTATCGTTTCCAGCCAACAGGTGGAATTTTTCATTTCCAAAGCAGCAAGGTAATGTACATCCCCTGTCCCCTAGTAATACTGCATTGTGGTACTGGATTGGCAGAGGCACTGAATGGAGCCATCATGGTTAGCATTATCTACGTTGGGTACTGGCCAGGGCATTTTTCTCTTTGTGTATTTATTCTCACACTCCAGAAACTTGCTGGTAGTTACAATGGCTTCTTATTAAAGTGACTCTAATGTACGTAACTGTGATAGGAAAATTAGATTGTCAGCTCCATTGTAGCAGACTGAGTAAGTGACCATAAAGCCTGGCAAATCATTGTAGTGCTAGATAAATAAATGATCATTGAGGTATGGGATCTGATATCTAGAATGCTTGGGATAGATAAGGGGTCTTTCTTTAATTTGAATTTCCATACATTAATTCTGATTAAATCATTTAAACAATGCAGTGTATATAAAAAAAATATATTAGGGTTACTTTACCACCAATATAGATTTATGCATCTTAGGTACCATCATATGCAAGCTACTGGCTAATTACAGGTATAGGACCTTTTATCCAGAATACTCAGATAATTGATCATTTTGTAATTTGGATCTCCATACTTTAAGGGGGTTATTTATTAAAGTCCTAAAGCCAAGAATTCGAAAAGTTTAAAAATCCGAATTTTCAGTGGGAAAAAAAAACTCGATTTTTTTTGAAGATTTAATTTACCCCCAAGCATGGAAAAAGTGTGAATCTGAAAATCCAAGATCTCAGACCTACTGAGTTTATATCTGTGGTCTGTGCTGGAATTATCCAAAATTTCCAACTATTTTGGAGTTTTCATGGTAAAAATCTAAAAAATTAGGGCTTTTCAGGAAAAAGCCCGAAAAAATTGAGCGATTCGGGAAAAAAATCAGAAAAAATTGTATGATTCGGCTTTTCGCTAGATTTTTTCGTGTTTGTCCCGAATCCGATTAAATTGATCTTTTTTTTTAGTAATAAAAAAGGTACAATCGTGGATTCTACTTTGGTCAGACTTTTTTAATTAAAACAATCAGAAAAATGCGGATTTTGATACTAAAAAAAAACATTAAATAAACCCATTAGATATATTTTGCCTCCAGTAAGGATTAGGTATGTCTTAGTTTATCTACAGTTTTATTATTACAGAGAAAATGGAAAGATTAAAAGGTTAAATTATTTCTTTAAGGGTCAGGGCACACGCTCAGATTTGGGGAGATTAGTCTCCCGATGACAAATCTCCTCTTCTTCGGGGCGACTACTCTCCCTCAAGTTTCCTCGTGCCCTGCTCGTTTCCTCGTCGCCCCGAAGAAAAGATTTATCGCCGGGCGACTAATCTCCCTTAAATGGAGTCAATGGGAGATGACCTTTCTGGATAACAGGTTTCGGGACAAAGGGCCCCATATCTGTATTAGAGAGAAAAAGAAAATCATTAATAAAATTGGAATATTTGGAATAAATAGGATTCAGTGGGACATGGCTGCTGCATAATGGATCCTATAACTGTAATGGTATCAAATCCTAAAATCTATTTTCTGTTGGATCCAGGGCAGCATTCAGTATAAGTGGAGACGAATGCCCAAGTATAATGCGAATGTTTGCATTATATATATATATATATCTATATCTATTATTATACTGATACTTCCTACAGAAGAATTAATAATTAATTAGTTAATATGGTCTTTCTCATTATGTTATACTGTGGGATAGGATCCTGAGTGGGGGTTGTAGGGAGATGTAGGGAGATGTAGGGTGATGTAGGGTAAATATTAGGCAATGTGGAATGTTATGTCCGTGATAAGTTCATTGGAAACAGTTGGGAGATTTAATTCATGGTGGGGAAGCCAATTCTTTATATAATTATGGACATAAACATTATTTTATCCCTTCAGTTCGATGAGAACACAAAGTTCTGCAGTGCAGATCCTTTCATTGTGGTTCTGATAGAATATGTTTGGGAAATCCCATACACTTCTTTTTATATTAACAAATTGACACAGTTCCATTAGGACATGCCAAGAGCTATAGCACCTGGATAGTAACATAGACACAGGCAGACAGAGTGCACACAGACAGTGCAGATGTTACTGGATAAAATTGTAGGAAATATCCATAGCTCACATGCCAACTAATACAATGGGAAGCACCACAGGAAATCCATGTTCTACTGACGGCTCTTTGCCCGTTGGAAGCCACCCAAGACATCGCCTGCTCTCAGTTATTGCAGATAAGTAGGTGGGATATAGTTAGAACCCTCTGTAGAAACTTGTAAATATCTGTCAAAAGCAGGGCATATCTTGTAAACAAAGACATTTTGAGAACGTGACAATTTAACCGTTGGTACCACTAAGGTGAATCAGGATAAGCTGCACAGCGGCGAAAATTTAAAATATCCAACTTATCTTCCTACAGACTGATTGGGCAAACTGATTGGTCAGATATCTTGTAGGGCTGCCTATGCATGACTTAGCATGGCCCATACTTATACAGGAAGGAAAGTTTGGTTGGCCCATGTTCTGGTGGGTCCTGATCATGAAGAGCAGAGGCAGTATAGTGTGAACTAGTGAGGGGCAAATCTCTCCCGTTTTGCTTTGCCAAAAAACTCACAAATTTCCAGCGAAATTCGCAAAACGGTGTAAGATTTGCAAAACTCGAAAATTGACACCCGCATCAATTTTGACACTCACAGCTTTGACGTGCAACGGTTTTGACGCGAGCGACTTTAGCGACGAGCGTCCAAAATTTTTTAACACTGACAAATTGTAGCGGGAGTTTCGCGAATTTATTTGCCGCCAGCAAAACACTGAAATTCCCCACGAATTCTTGTCTGGCGTATTTATTCGCCCATCACTATCGTGAACATCACATTGCAACCATTCCTGATCTTACTGATTGGGGCCTGGGTGGTGTCCTTTACATTATATTGGTATATGATGTTCCAGGCCATACCAGAGTGTGTATGACAAGCTTACGTATGTCGGAGACATATGGGGAACTAGCTACAGCCTGTGGGAGAGATATGAGGGAGATACAACTTGTGTTGCGGAATGAAACAAAATAAAGAGAAACTTATCTACTAGACATAACATATGCATACTTTTAATCCTCAAGTGGATTTTATGGGGACCAAATTCAAAGCAAACTGGATACTTTATAGAGTGAGACATGGGTTTTACCACCAGCCATTCACATTATTGTCTATGGGAAAGCTTTTACTGCAGAATAGTCGCCCATAGAAGCAGAGATTTATTGCTAGCGATTCATCTTGTGGTATGAATTATCAACACATTTGCCCATGGGAAACTTATAGCAACCAATCGTTGATTAGCTTTTTAAAGCCAGCTGCAAGTAGAACAATGAATGCAGCAATTTAATTCGTTACCATGGGTTACTGCCCATGGGCAAATGTGCTCAGTGTTGATAAATGACCCCTAGTGTCTTTCAACCAACCATTGGTTTATCCTAAATTGGCCTGAAACCGCTCTGAGATACTGTGTGTAGATAGGGATCTGCTTTTGTAAGGAACTGGGATCATGTAATCTAATATGGGAAGGAAGGATCTTATTTTGGTTAAAAATTGCAAAGGTTTTTACATATTTAGAAACACACAAAATTTTTGTGGCAGACCCAGTTTGGCAGAGTAACTTCTTTATAGAATCGAACAAATATGGTAAATAATGGGGCTTTAGTTCAGATAAATCATTGTTTGTGTGTTTGTTGTTTTAACACAAGGGGACATACATTTGGGAGAGTGTGTGATTGTTGTTATCAGTGGACCCAGACAAATAAACAGACAGAATCCCCAGCACAAGGCCTTTTTTGACCATCTAGTCCCACAGAGTCAGTTGCAATGGTGATGGGTAATGGCTTCATGGCCATTGACTGACCCTAGTAGTCCACTGTACCACCCTCACGATTCCTGGGCAGTCTGATCTCAAAATACAAAAGGCATGTCTCCCCTACATTGATACAAATGAGTAGGAGAGTCCATACTGGCTGCTTGCTAGAGCAAATCGAAATCTTTTAATCCTCTTGTTGACTAGGAAATGGAAAGCTAGTTATTCATATAGTAAATTTCCCCTTCACTATGTACAATTCAAGAGCCAACTGGTTTGATGAAGTCTATGCTGCCTTGTCCATGTGGACGTGACTCACCACGATTCAGTCACAACCTGGACACGAGAAAACATTACCATTATGGTTCTTACTTTATATACTGTATCACATCCAAGACTAGATACTTGATTCAGAGCAATAACCCTCACCCAGAAAAACAGATATTTAAGGAATTCCTGAACTTGCAGGAATTTTGCCACATCAAAGATATTTTCTGATTAGATTAGGGCGGGAGCTAATTTCCAGCAAGGTCATGCAAGGTTGCCCGGCCACTAAATGACTGACAATGTCCCATCGGCAATAAATGCCTTTATTTAACTTACAAATGGTAAAGTTTGAAAGCGGATTCTGCATGATAGTCAAAATCTGTTTGATGACAATATTGATAAAGAGAAAGATGGTCTTGATACAGTAGACCAATATATAACAGATTATTTCAGTTCAAGCTGTCCCTAAAGGTCCAACCTGTGATGAGGACCCCATAGCGAATAATACAGTAAAATATATAGCAAACTATGAGTGTATCAATCATTCAACCACAGTTCCAAAGACGGGAAATTTCTTTTTGCTCCCAAATCTCAACCCAGCTGACCTTCAAACTGAGCTTTCAGATATATCCAGACAAGCAAATAAGCATTCTATCTAAATCTCAATACATTTCAGACTGACCTTCCCCTGCCAGTGTTCAGAGGTCCCCCAGTTCACCCCAGTCTAACGTTCAGTTGTGGATTATTGAGATGTGAGACCTCTAGGCTACACTAGGCCACCCTTAAAGGCTACACCTACTCCCAAAAGTGTTTTTTTTTATATTATTATCTATGTGTTTATGTGTATAGATGTGTCTTCGAGAGCTCAGACCCGTGGCATATAAACGCCTCATGTTGTCTGGCTGCCTAATCTTCCCTCAGCAGGTTCTGTACCCGTCCCTTATCTGCAGATAATAACAATTTTAAAGAGAATATAAAAATATGAAACTAGATGGGCCCCAAATCACTTTAGGTCCCTAGGCTATAGCCTATTCATGAATCTGACCCTGCTCAGGGTGCAAACTACCCACAGAAAAAGTACTCCAATAGGCATTAAATGCATTAGGCCCTTTTAATTCATCCTAAAAGATGATTTTGTGCATTTTACTACTATTGTTTACTACATTTCCATTTTTCATTTGGTATGAATGTTACCACACAACTTCCAAGGCTCAGAGACATAAAGAGCTTGGTTTATTGGGAGGACTTTGGGATTTTATAGAATACAGACCAAGTGAAATAATAGTAAAGGAACAATACATGAAAAGATTAACAGATTAACAGATCCCGTCAATCCTTCCTAATTTGGGTCCATTTCAAAGGTTGGAAACATTAAACGATTAATATCAAGTTACCTATTTTTTTTGTTGTACTTTAGTGCAACTTCTGCATTTTGCAACCCCTTCTCCAGAAATACAGAAAAGATCCTGTTCCACTGGAAAGTTAGCTCTGTGAAACAAAATCTCAGTTTCAATAATGGGACTATACCGATGTCCTACAGCCACAGGCTCTGTATGTCCGGCCCCTGTCACATGCACAGTAACAGACCTATAATTATATATCCTGGAATCCTGCCTTCCCCTAATGGCTTCTTTCATTGTTATATGCCTGAAACCCTATTCCATTCCCTTTCTTCTTATTTGCACATTTGGAGGGTTATTTATCAAAGTCCGAATTTATCTCAATATTTTCTGAAATCGTTGCAAATCAGCACGTTTTTTTGTTCTTATTTAATAATATGCTTTCCTGAAAATTTTGTTTGCGAGAAAAAAATTCTGTAGGGCACATTGGGAGCTTTCTCGACAAGGGGCATTAATAAGGGCCCCGCAGATGTTATATTTGCAGCAATGCTATGGATATATTCTCCCTTTACTAGATATGCTCACTTTACTTTCCCTTTCCACATTCTTAGTAGTTAAGTTGTTAGTTTCTATGTTACCATGTTTCTCTGATCATAGATCAATCTTCCCTCAAACAGGCATATTATTTAGTCCACCTGGCAGTTAGGGTTCTCCTTGTATCCATCATACATACACTTCTATATGGTGGAGCAGAGACCAAGGGCCGTTGAAGTAATCTGGCCAAGAACTTGAGGTTTGCTGGCCCGGATTTGTGGAAAGGCCACCTAGGCCGGGCCTAGGGTGGCAGGATTTTAGGGGGGCGGCATGCTGCCCAACCACACCCACATTGGTTCAAAAACACTGGGGATGCTCTGGTGATACAATCATTTTTTAAATTTTCCATGCGTCAATCCCCATTGCTTCGGTCCAGATGATGAAAATCTGCACAAATAAAGGGGAGGGGACAGGGGCGACGAATGGCAGTGGGCCTAGGGGAGCCCACTATTTAAATCCGGCCCTGGAGGTTTGGTCATATATTCTGGAGTCTGGATACTTCTGGCCATGTTGGAATTCCTGTAGAGTAAAACCACGGTAATTGCTTTTGAGAGAGGCTCCATTTTGAAATGTAACTGCTCGGTCAGGTAAAGCAAGACCTTTGCTCTGGAGTCTTCTATGTTGCTGGAGACGAAACTGTTTACTTTGGCCGCTCCTATGAAGATATCAAAATATATATATACCCTGGAAGCATAACCCATGCCAATTGCGCTTTGCTGGAAATTCCTATAAATAAAGTGACTTTAAGCCTTATTTTTTAAAAAGGCTACATCTGACCTTTCTTGACACGAGGAAGGATACAGTGATGGCTTTACACACAATGAGAAGTATCTTTGCACTTTCCTGTTTGCACAGCGAGACGATGTGAAGAATCTCAAGCAAGAGGTTTATAGTTCTTTCATGTCCTGACTGCAATGCCCCGGCACTTAGGCAGGAAGCTCAGTTATGTGGATGGGCCCCGGTGGTTTCCTTTTTTTAAGCAGGTGGGAATTTATTCTTTGTTTCTTCCTGGTAACTTTGTTTTTGCTTTGAGTTGTGACATCGGTTTTATATGTACTTGTGCAATAGAAATGCATTAATCATTAATCATTAATCAGTCGGGTATGGTATATCTATTTGAAAATTATAGATAAAGAAAACAGGCAGTTCATTTTTAAAGGGGTTTTCACTTTTGAGTTAACTCCGATTTAAGTCTGATTTTATCTCAACATTTTCTGCTACAAACTTTGATCAAATCCGCTGAGTTTTTATACTTATTTATTATAAAAAATTTTCCCGAAAATTTGTTTTGCAGGAAAAAAAATCTTATTTTCGTGTTTTTTTAGGATTTCTCACCCGAAAACTCTGTTTTTTTTGTCCGCATGAAACCCAGCGCACATCAAAAAATCATTGGGACTTCTCCCTTTGACTTATATGCAAACTTGACAGGTCTGAGATGCCGGATTTTCAGACTTTTCCATGCTAGGGGTTTAATAAATTCCGAAAAATTCATGATTTTTTAAAAGTCAGATTTTATAAAAGAAAATCACGGAATTTTCGAGATCTTTGCAATCGGAGTTTAGTAAATAACCTCCATAGTATGACGTAGAGAGTGATATTCCAATATGCAATTGGTTTACTTTTTTTATTATTTGTGGTTTTTGAGTTATTTAGCTTTTATTCAGCAGCTCTCCAGTTTGTAATCTCAGCCATCTGGTTGCTAGGGTCCAAATTACCCTAGCAACCATGCAGTGATTTGAATAAAAGACTGTAAGATGAATCAGAGAGGCCTAAATAGAAAGATCATTAATAAAAAGTAGCAATAATAATAAATATGTAGCCTTACGGAGCATTTGTTTTTAGATGGGGTCAGTGACCCCTCATTGGAAAGCTGGAAGGAGTCAGGAGGAAAAGGCAAATCATTTAAAAACTATACAAAATAAATAATGAAAACCAATTGAAAAGTTGCTTAGAATTAGTCATTCTATAACATACTAAAAGTTAAGCTTGTTTCACTACAAGGCCAGGCCCACTCCTTTGTCTTACCTGTGAAAGCTCTATATAATAAATACTATATAATAAATACTATATAATACTGTATAATAAATACTAAATATCTATTATATTATATAAATACTATATAATACTATATAATAAATACAGTCTAAGGGGCAGATTTACCCAGCTTCGCACACTTTGCACCACTTTGCCAGGTGCAAATTCGTTACCACTATTCTAATTCACTAAAACGCGAAGTTGCGTCTTGGTCGACTTTTGCATTTCATAGCGGAGATTTGCTAGTGTTCATTTATGCCTAGTGAAAATTCGTTAGTGATCGTTAGGTCAATTTGATGGCGGGTATGCATTTATTAGAGATGTTGGTGCAAATGCTTGAAGTGGCCACTTATTATTACAAATGTCCAAGGAACCTTAATAAAGACAAAAGAGATCATTTAATGCCCTACACATGAGCCCACCCTAAAGTGAAAATTCCATGCCCCTCAAATGTCTGGGGAAAAATGTTAACCCAAAAAAGTTTGTTAGGACTTTTGCAGGCAATCCCGCTTAAAAAAAGGAAAAGTCACCAGCTTTTTTTCAACTTTTTGGCAGACAGGATATGATGTAAGTGACATAAGATTGAGGAAGATCTAGCTTCATTTTAGAAGTTTGCCTGAGGTGGCAAAGTCAACTCTGGCGAAAGAGATAACGTTCAGTAAAATCCGCACTTTTTGTAGAGCAATGACCATTCGCCTGAGCAAAAAGTCGAAAACGAACGATAGCGATGGTCTCTTTCACTATTGTGAACTAATTAATTGTCATCTGCGCCTGTTAGTGAATTGGCGATGTCCCTGCGGATTGGATTTCTGGTGAATTTTCGCTAGCGACGGCCACTTCGCCCTTAAGTAAATCTGCCCCAATGTCTTCATACCCATGGCTGTTGCTAGACCTATTGAATTGCAATACTAAACTAGAAGCTAAAGAATAGCCCAACTGAAGAATTGTAGGGGGAGACATGCAAACAGCTCTGGCATATTACTTTTCCTACTTCTTAGTTTAATAATGTTGGTAGTCGTAAACAGAGACCCATTTGACCCGACATGCTGGATTTCACACAGTGTGTGCCAATGGCTCTTTCTTGCTCTTCTTTCCTGTTATTTGCAGGGCAATGAACCAGCACAGAAACACAAGCCTGATTATTATGAAATGCCAGAAATGGATTTAGTATTCAGATTGGAACAAAGAACATGAATACTTACTCTCCGTGTTCTGGTTTTGCATATTTGCCTTGTTGATCTGCTTTATCCTAGGGCAATGAAAGCTTTAGCAAGTAAATATTCACATTAATCCAGGCATTTTTATTTCATTGTCTGCTAGGCCCAATGTTATTCTTAGACAATAGCATCATAAAGATTTGCAGTGCTTTACGAGGAGCCATCTTTGCTATTCTGACTAACCGCAGTATGGAACGCACCCAGAAGCCGCTTCTCCATTTAAAAATTCATTTTTTTTCCAGTGTGTAATTCCCAAATTATCTCTGAAAGATAAAGATTAGCTGTTGTGTTCATCATAATGGTGATCGGCTTGATAAAAGAATTATTTTACTCACCGATAAAATGCTCAGAATCAGTAAAGAATGTGCCAGCTGAATGTTTTTACCTTTTGGACTCATTTAAAGGTGTAGTATACCTTTAAAATAATCCTTAGAATGTTACAGAGTGGCTGTTTCTAATAACTTTTTAATTGGTCTTCATTTTTTCTCTTTTATAGTTTTTTAATTATGTGCCTTCTCTTTC
Source organism: Xenopus laevis (assembly GCF_017654675.1). Classification (NCBI taxonomy): domain Eukaryota; kingdom Metazoa; phylum Chordata; class Amphibia; order Anura; family Pipidae; genus Xenopus; species Xenopus laevis. The sequence goes on from NC_054379.1 coordinate 158,411,734, forward strand.
CAGCTTTCAAATGGGGGTCACTGACCCCGTCTAAAAAACAAACAGCCAGCCTGTTTCCCAGTATTAGTTCCCAACCCGACTAATGCTCTTGTGGCTGAATGGAAGCAAATCAAACCAATAATGTTCCAACATGACAACCTTCTTGCAAGAGTTAAAGCAGCAAAAAAAAGGGACAACTTCATATTAATCCCCTTGATTTGCGAATGAGATGTTGGGCAGGCAAATGTCCCAATTTTTTGGCCATGCAGTTTATAATCAATATAGGAAATCTGGTGATTGGTGACTGTATGTTATGGGGGTAATCTCAAACTTTGGCCAACAATGTTGGACAGAGATCTAATGCAAACAAGACTAGGAAGAGACAAATCATATGTAAACCCAAATATACAGTTGCTTGGACTAGATGGGTGAATTATATTAATAATCTGGCACTGTTGGTTCTTGTATTGTGAGATGGCAATCTCGTGGCCCTCCAGCCAACATGGCTATTACCCAGTAGTGTTTAAAGGAATTGTTCAGTGTAAAAATAAAATCTAGGTAAATAAATAGGCTGTGCAAAATAAAAAATGTTTCTAATATAGTTAGTTAGGCAAAAATGTAATGTATAAAGGCTGGAGTGACTGGATGTGTAACATAATAGCCAGAACACTACTTCCTGCGTTTCAGCTCTCTTGGTTTCCACTGATTGGTTACCAGGCAGTAACCCATCAGAGACTTGAAGGGGCACGTGGGTCATAACTGGTGCTTTTGAATCTAAGCTGAATGCTGAGGATCAATTACAAACTCACTGAACATGTATGTCCCATGTGGCTCCCCTTATAGTCATTGACTAACTCAGAGTTAGAGAGCGGAAAAGCAGAAAGTAGTGTTCTGGCTATTATGTTAGACATCCAGTAACTCCAGTCTTTATACATTACATTTTTGCCTAACTAACTATCTTAGAAAATATTTTATTTTGCACATACTATCTATTTACCCAGTTTTTATTTTTACACTGAACTGTTCCTTTAAAGGAGAAACAAACCCCTTATTTAAAAAAAACATACCCCTCCTACCCCACATAGACCCTCCTCCACCCAAGCCTAGCTGCTACCCTGGACAAATGTCCCTAACTTTTTACTTACCCCTCAGTACAAATTCAGGTATCGGAGTTCACGGCAGCCATCTTCCGGGTCTTCGTAATGTGACAATGAGACCGACGAGGCGGTGAATGCGTAGGCGCAATATTCTGGTTCATGGGGAGGGTTTTTTTTAAATAAGGGGTTTGTTTTTCCTTTAAGAGTTGATGTGAACAGCAGCTAGACATTAGTCAAATATTGTAAATGGAACTAGTGTCAAAGTCCATTTTTATTGTCTTAGTGTCTTTAAAGGGAAACTGATTTGTGATATTGAGAGAAAAATGTAACTTGCTTTCCAGTATATGTTAATTAAACACGTAAAATAGTTTTAAAGTTGTATGTATTTGTAATTGCAGTTGCAAGCAGTATCTATGTGTCCCTGTAGCTTCTGATATATCTGAACCCCGCTCTCCTCTAGCAAAGACTCCTCTGCACAGGTCTGTTAATCAGCTGAGTTTTTCTAACTTGTTTCAGAACCAGCAGTGCAGAAACTAGAAAGACGAACGTTTCCTGATTTCAAATGCAATTACATTGCAATTACATGTACAAATAACTATAAATGTGTGGTTGTTTGCAATGTCATATTATACAGTACCACAGCAGTGGGAACAATACTGGTTCAACCAGTCTTTGTACGGCTGGAATAATGTTCTATCTTCCCAACAAAACAAACCATAAAAATTCAGAACAAAAAAATAAAGCCTCCAGCTGGACAGCCTTGGCACACTGTATAGATGTCTTGCTACTTAATCCTAAAAAGAATATAGCAAAAATCAAAGGCAGGCTGACCAAAGATTGGTTGACCCACACACAGAGCATCATTCATTTCAGTGGGTAAAAGAGAATGGCTTCCTGTACTTGAGCTTTACGTGAGTTGGCTCCATCAATAGCTATTATTTGTTGGAAACCGTTGTCTCTTTGAATTGTATCTTTAAATCTTTTGAAACCGACCAGTTGTCCTTACTGCAAACTGGAGGAGAGAGATGGGGCAAACTATTGAAATTCAGCGTAATAAAACATCAAAAATGGGATTTGCATGGGATGATCCACTGGGTGTAGAACACTCTGAGTAAATGAAGGTGCTTCCCAAGGCTTCTTAGAAATATTGAAGGGCTGTTGTAGTTGAGAATTCCAACTGAGTGATGTATTGCCTGACAATTTGTCAAATTGTCAGTTGTTCAAGTGGAGTTTACCGAAGAGTTGGTTGGGTTTGTTGTTCAACACAAGAATATCTGGGCAGAACTGGGCGTGACTGCATTGATCAGGAAAGTTTCTTAGCAATACAACGATATAAGAGATGATTTTGTGTTTATCATAATGATGATCATACCTGAAAAAATATTGGGGCTTTTTTTGTGTGAGAGGGTGCCAGACTATTAAGTATATGTTGTAGCAATTATTAATTAACTATGCTCGTCTGTCCCAGGTAAGAACAGGATAAAAAAAGAGAAGTCCAACAGTTGTTGAGGTTAATCTCTCTTAAAGTGATACTGACACTAAAAATGTTCTTTTCAAAAGATTAATTTACATCAAAAGTTACCTATAGGTCATGTTGATCAGTATTCGCTGATAGTACAATACAGGTAGGGGATCCATTATCCAGAAAGTTCCGAATTAGGGCAAGGCTGTCTCCCACAGACTCCATTGTAATCAAATAATCCAAATTTTTAAAACCGATATCCTTTTTCTGTGTAATAATAAAACAGTCGCTTGTACTTGATCCCAACTAAGATATAATTAATCCTTATTGGAAGCAAACCCAGCCTATTGTGTTTAATTAATGTTTAACTTATGCTTTTCTAGAAGTCTTAAGATGTGAAGATCCAAATTACGGAAAGACCCATTTTCCAGAAAGTCCCAGGTCTCAAGCATCTGGATAATAGGTCCCATACCTGTACCACAAAATTCCTAAAACATCTCTTACACCGACACCCTTTACTCTATGGACCTTAGATCAGACAAGCTATTGCTGAAATAGTGACTTGAAGACTTTTCCCCCCATGTCTTGAGGACCTGCTACAACAAAGAGTAGAGGTGGTCAATTTTGCAGAGCAGAGGTGGCTCATAACAAATATCCCCAAGTCATGCCTCCTGGGGCTCAGAGAAAACCTAGTTACTGGCAGATATCAGTGGATCCTTCTGAGACTGTTAATTGTTATGCCTGGGAGGGAATAATATTATTCTGGAAATTGTCCACCACATCTACCTTAGAGCACTGGAAAAGACTGATGAATAAGGTCCTTCTCCTTTATAAACTGGACAAGAGAATATGGTTCAAGAGAATATGAGGCCAATGGGCAGCTGATCATAAAACATCCCTAGTGCAAGAAATGGACTAAAATATCACAATATGCCCATAATACATCTCCCAAAATGGTCTATATTGCCTGGCGTGCGTCTTTCCTCTCCCTGTCCTTACTCCTCTCTTTTCACCTCTTTCTATGTCTGGTTCTTATTGCTGTTAAGCACCAAAATGTAAAATATAAGGGCCAAATGCATTATTACTCAGAACATGGCCAAACATCCCTTTTACATTACAAATATAGCTGGATAAAGGTGCATAGGGAATGATTTATTCATTTTTGGAACTTGGGTTTTATTCGGTTCTAAAAGTTGGAAAAAAAAGCATTTAAATCGGTTCAAAACTTTAGGAAATCTGCGTGGATTGCTGTTTATTCGTTGGGTTAATTTAGGGCAAGAGTCCATCATTAATATCTACCGTATCAATTCATTTTCTATCGTCCAGGGATTATGGCGTTTTTACTGGTCTGCAACAGTTAGAAACCAGCTGTACGTTATCCATTATACACATATAAATGAACATATATTTACAGTATATATATTCAAATTTAAATGAATGAAATGTTTTATATACCAACACAATGGTGTTGATGCTTTGTAAAGGGGTTTAGGTAAAATCTGCACATAAATATTTTCCATTGCTCGCTGTAGACTCCATTCCCTTTCTGTATGTAGGTGATACTCAATACACCGGCTACATATGTTCATTAATCCACTGGGTGCTGTCCAGAATGAGCGTTCTGAGCACAGTAACAGCCTATATATTACTCGTGTGTTTAGGTTGATATGATGTTTGGGATTCCTGGCTTCATGTGAGGTCGAAAAATAGACTTGCCACCTAATATACCATGTTCTGCGTGTTCTAAAGACAAGAGCGTTCCCCATCAGCAAAGCCTCTCCCTGCTTCAATTAAATCTTCTCTACTGGATTTATCATAGGCCGAGGGTGAAGACAGATTCCTTCATGGTTGTTCCATGTATAATACCCTCGTCTAAAAACAAATGTTCTGTAAGGCTACATATTTATTGTAATTTATGCTTTTTATTATTCTTGTTTTTGACTTTTCTTGGCAAATCTCACACCACATTTTCAATTTTAAGCCTATAGCATGCACCCTCCGATGGGGGTGAATTGTGAGATTTTCCCTAATCTTAACTTAAATTGAACAGATGAATATATTTGCTGTGCTGCCCTCACTTTTCATTAATCAAGGTTTTTTGTGCCGCTTCATCCCTAGAATTTTTACAAATACAAATTTGATTTGCTATGGACCTGCTGCAAGGGTTGTGCTTTTATTACATTACCCCATGAGTTTTTTTTGTTGCGTTGAAAGAGGCCATATATATTTCATTCTTCTTTCAGCGGGTTGGAGGAAGCAATCGATCTGGAGTGACTTGTATTTATCTTATAATGTAATTGGCTGACACAGTAAAACATGGCGTTCACATCTTTTGGGCCAAGACTTTCAGCTTCCAGTAAAACTAGTCTAAAAATGTCTGATGTTTGTTTTGTTTCTCTTATATTTACTGTAAATTCAAGCTGTTTCTGGTTCATTTTCTAAAACACCAATTTTGGATTCTCTTTCAGTTTTGAAGAAGAAGAAGAAGAAGAAGAAGAAGAAGAAAGTGAAGCATGGATCGAAGGTGGATATATTTCATATTTGCGCTGTTTTCTAGTTTACCACTTTCACCGGCTTTTCCCAGTGCTGATCACTCATCTTTGCGTTTGGTGAGTAGTTTTTAGCTGTCTGATTATTAATTCTAATTATATTTCAATTTGTGTTCTTTGTTGTTAAGCAAGGAATTATGTATTAGGTGTCTTTTATAGACTCCAAGCTCAAGTTCAAGTGTGCACCCTTTAGTGTTTATTTAGAAAGCACTTCTATTTGGGTATTGGCTGCATATTTTTAGCTGCAAGGCAGACCTTCCCTTTCCACCTGCCAGAGGGTGGACTGCACCAGTTTGTTGCACTTTGCACCGTGTCTTACATGGTAAATAACCCCAATTATCTTTAGCAAGGCTAAACGAAGACTATAAAGACTTTGCCTGTATAACCTGAAGCTGAATAAAGGTGCTTATTGATCACTGTGAGACACATATATGCAAAGGAGCATGAAAGAAAATATGATTGGTGCAGCTGTATGAATAACAATTATGGCATTTAGTTGCATGCATGCAGAACAGGGAGGATGTCAAGGAGAAACCTGTTGATTACGTTAGCGAGTTGTTACAAAGAAAAGCAAAAAATAAAGGGATAATTCCGACAGTACAAAAGTGCTTGAAATAGCCACGTGGAACAAAACAATTCTAGAAGTGACAAATTACCATTTGCGTATTAAGCCTTTATAAAACATCTTAATTTGGGTCAGTCTGTGTCCCATAATGGCGGGAGAAGAACAAAGCCCAAATTGTAAAAGAAAAAAGCATTGTAGCTGCATTATTCTCTATTGCTTAGTAATCGTTACCTAACCTTGTTTTGAACGGAGGGAGTTTAATTTTAAACTGATTTGCAAACTATTTAGCATTTTCTCCTGCACAAAAACACAATGGAATTATTCTATTTCTACTGGTATGAATATCAAATGTCTCATTTCTATATATGGTCAAATAAACACAAGGAATGAAAAAAATGGCTTTTTTTGGAGTATTTTGACTAGATTTAAGCAAATGTTTCCTTTGATCGGAAGCCATATTCCGAAACGTTGGAAACGTGGGTAACGTCATGTCCAAAGTTACACTCCTGTCCTGTAGTCCTGTAGTAATTGAAAAATAAACGTTAGGGTGAACTCTGCGCTTGATGTTTCAAAGAAGTCATCCTTCTGCCTTGAATAAGATGAACTGTAAATAGTTCTGTTGCTCTGACATTGAACTGATTGCTTTCCTTGGCTCTGCCTCCATTGTATGTTTTTCCAGATCACTGCAAGTATCTTTTTCCTTATTTTTCATTGCCTTACTTTGTTGGAATGCTGTAAAAAAATTGTAATAACTATACGGGTCATCTTCAAAGACCCCAGACAGAACTTCAATTTTCAAAGACCCCAGACAGAAGTTCAGTTAATAAGATCCCAGTCAGAAGTTCAAGAGCACTAAGGAGTCATGAGTACATGCTTTGTGTTAATGCAGAGAGCACTTCTGTCCAGGGTCTGGTTGGGCTCTACACCTTGCACTGGCAAACCTCCCAACTGTCACTTTTTTTTTGCGGGAAAGTCCCGATTTGACAGCTCAGCCAGCAGTCCTGGATTGTTACTGAAATGTCCTGACTTTCTCTTTGATCTCCTGCACTGAACAGCAAAAAAAAGATACAAAGTCTCTAACCTGATTGACTTTTGGCCCAACATTTGTGGCATGTGCACGTAGATACATTTGTAATAATTTAAGATAAGCAAAGAAACAAGTGTAACAACTTAAGATAAGCAGGTCTCTTGGGAAACTGTGATGTGCAGCTTAAATTCACCTTCATTAGCAAAACTGTAATAACACATAAAACCTGACCCTAAAACCCCCAGAAATGTGTTCAATCTTTCCATTACCTGCCAGATTTTGGAAAAAAGGATGTGGTAATTTGGGGTATTAAAACGTAGCAATAACAATACATTCGTAGTCTTACAGAGCATTTGTTTTTTCCAATGGGGTCAGCGACCCCCATTTGAAAGCTGAAAGAGTCAGAAGACAAATAATTTAAAAAAAAACTATAAATAAGAAAAAATGAAGGTTAATTATTAGCCATTCTATAACATACTAAAAGTTAAGTTGAAGGTGAACCAACCCTTTAAATAACCCGTTATGTCTCTGTTGCCTTTAATACTGATTTTGAAAACTTGTGCCCCATTCACCACAGGGTGAGGTTGCTTTGAAATAAACTAGACAACAAACTGTAGAAGAAGTGACCTAAACAAGGGGCAAAGAATCCATAGAGTGGCCAAAATTGGAAAGTGGAAATTATTGGAGTTATAATGGAGCTTAGCGAAGGGATGGGCATGAAAATCATTGTTCTGAACAGGACCCACCATGAAGGCATTATTTTTATTTTTCCAAAAAGCACATTTATGAAAGTGTGAAATTAGAGCTCACCATTAAAAAAAGCCACCCACTTGCTAATCATCCCTATGGGGTTTTAAGAAGCGTAGTTTTTACCCACTGAAATATGTTTCTAAAAAATCCCATTGGAATGAATAGAAAGCGGGCGACTATTTCTGTAGTGAGCTCTGATTTCACACTTTGATAAATCTGCAAAGATGAAGAACAAGAGACCCCCATTTGTAGAAATCTACTCACCATGAGTGACAGTGGGTGTGGGTGCACATGCCCCAGACCTTCATCTTAAGGTGGCCATACACGGACAGATTAAAGATGCAGATATCGGTCCTTCAGAACTATTAGGCAGCTTATCTGCTCATGTGTAGGGCCTTCCAACGGGTCTCCACGATCGACAACAGGCCAAAAATCGGGCAGGTTTGATCAGCTAGTTCATGTGGTCCTACGGCTGGTCCATGCCTATTTCTTTTGCATAGGATTAACCCAATATCGCCTTGCCTTTGTTGGGCATATCAATTTAAGATCAGCTTGTTGGCAACTTCGCCAAATGAGCGGATCTTATTGTGTATGGCCACCTTAAGGGCACAAATAACACCTCAGTAGAAAAAATGCAGCTTAAAGGAGAAGGAAAGTCTTCTTCCACTTGGGGTGCCAAATGTTAGGCAACCACAAATGATTGTATTGACTTACCTGAAACCCTGGGCCAGTGCTCCTATCAGCAGAAAACTGCACCGGCCTGTGGTTATACCAGTGAGCACCACAGAGAAATTCTCTTCCGGCTCCTTCTTTCTTCAAATTTCCCGGGGCAGACACATGCGCAGTAGAACGAAATAGCCGACTTTTTAGTTAAACTTCGGCTTTTCGATCTACTGCTCATAGGCAGCCGCGTGAAGACAGAAGAAGCCGGAAGAGGATCACTCCATGGTGCTCACTGGAATAACCCCGGGCTGGTGCAGTTTTCTGCTGATAGGAGCACTGGCCCGGGGTTTCAGGTAAGTCAATACAATCACTTGGGGGTGCCTAACATTTGGCATCCCCAAGTGGAAGAAAATTTTCCTTCTCCTTTAAAACAAGATGCAATGCTTTTTTGTTGATAAATCTGCCCCTAAATCTATAGACATTTACAAATGTCCTCCCAGAGAACTTAATAATAATACATTTGCAACCAAATTTTGGAAGCAAGCAAAACTAGGGAGGAAGTATCCACAGCTTTTAATGTTGCACAACAAATATTTTCTATCCAAATACAGAAGTCTGATATAGTTTATACTATACTATTCACTGTGAGCGGATCTGGTTTCTATGCAAGACATTCCATACATGACTTCTACTTCTTTCCATTTTCATCAACACCCCATAAGCACATGCTCATCCAGGGCGGATATAAACATTGCCTTGTCTGACCCGACCTACAGAATGAATTTATAGACTCTGGACAGTTCCAGGGATGTGCACAAACATTGTATCCAGTGGCAACCAACTATCCTTAGGGGCCCCTCATGCCTCCATGATTCATCCAAAGGGATAGGGTTTATTTTATTCCTTAATATGTGGTTATCAGTAAAACCGACGTGTTTAGATTTCTGCACATTATGAATATATTATTATAGGGAGCACTCTCGTCTTGCTGGAATAAGTCTTGAGTAGTGGTGGAGTGTTGATAATTGATTATAACTCCATGCAGGTTTAGTTTAACAATGCTAGTACAGGTTATCCACAATGCTCGGACCTGGGGTTTTCCAGATAACAGATCTTTCGGTAATTTGGATCTTCATACCTTATGTCTACTAGAAAATCATGTAAATATTAAATAAACCCAATAGGCTGGTTTTGCTTCCAATAAGGAATAATTATATCTTAGTTGTAATCAAGTACAAGCTACTGTTTTATTATTACAGGGAAAAATAATTATTTGGATAAAATGTGAGACAGCCTTCCTATAATTCAGAGCTTTCTGGATAACAGGTTTCGGGATAACGGATCCTATACCTGTAGTGTAAATCTGAAGAAAGTAGAGTAATAGTTATATGTATTTGCATATGGGATACTGTTTGCTCTTTATCAGTTTTTCAGATATTCGTAATAGAAAGGCAACTTTCAACTAGCGAGCTCTAATAAAGGTGTAATAAAGGTGCAGTTATTTGTTTACATGCCTGAATATATGGTACAGGTATAGGATCCGTTATCCAGAAACCCATTATCCAGAAGCTCCAAAAAACAGAAGGCCATCTCAAGTGATGTGCAAATCTGTCCCAAAAAAAAATGCGAAACTCATTGTGAAGTCAATGGGCGTCACTTTTTTTTTTTTTTTTACACGTAACAATTTTTGTTGCTCCAAATGCAATAAATGGGAGTTTTTTCTTGTCACCTTTTTTAGTCTCTGCGACTTTTTTTGTTCAAATGCGTTGAAGTCAATGGGCATTTTTTCTTATGGCTACTTATGAGGCACATTTTTCAGCAGTGAATTTTTGCAAAAAAAATTTACAGATGGTGACATTTCGCCATGAACCCATAGCTTGTGAAAAAATTTGCTCATCGCTAGCCGCCTTTCATTTTAATCAAATAATTCAAATTTTAAACATTATTTCCTTTTTCTCCGTGATAATAAAACAGTATTTTTTTACTTGATCCCAACTAAGATATAATTAATCCTTATTGGAGGAAAAAAATTCTACTGAATTTTAGGGGCACATTTATCAAGGGTCGAATATCGAGGGTTAATTAACCCTCAAATTCAACCCTCGAAGTTAAATCCTTCGAATATCGAATTCGAAGGATTTAGCGCAAATACTTTGATTAATTGATCAAAGTAAAAATCATTAAAATCCTTCGAATCAAATTATTTGAAGGATTTTAATCAATCGATCGAAGGATTTTTCTTCAATCAAAAAAGCTTAGGAAAGTGATGGGGAAGGTCCCCATAGGCTAACATTGTACCTCGGTAGGTTTAAACTACTGAAGTATGTAGTTGAAGGTTTTTTTAAAGAGACAGTTCTTCGACTATCGAATGGTCGAATAGTGAAACAATTTCTTATTCGAATCATTCGAGCCGGAGTCGTAGTTCGTAGTAGCCTATTCAATGTTTTTTATATTCAAATCCTTCACTCGAGCTTAGTAAATGTGCCTCTAACTGTTTAAATCGTTTTTTTAGTAGACATAAAGTATGGAAAGATCCGTTATCCGCAAAGCCCCAGGTCGCAAAGGAAAGGAAACATTATTTCAGTGCAATCGTTTGGCAGAAAACTGAAGGGCTTAAGCATAGTTGCCAACTGCCCCTAATTTTCTGCCTCTTTTAAACCCACATGAACAACCTCTTGTGCTTTCATATCCCACTTATCATTAAGGGCAGAGACACACGCTCAGATTCGGGGAGATTAGTCACCCAGCGACAAATCTCCTCTTCTTCGGCGCAACTAATCTCCCCAAACTGCCTTCCCCTGCCTTCCCGCTGGCTAGAATGTAAATCGCTGGCGGGATGGCACTCGGAGCGCTTCATTTTCATTTTAAGTTGCCTGAAGTTACCGAGTGAGGCAACTTCGGGCGACTTCGGAAAACGAATTGCTCCAAGTGCCTTCCTGCCGGTGAGTTACATTCTGAGCGTGTGTCTCTGCCCTTATACACAAATGCTATCTTAAAGGAGAAGGAAAATTAAGTAAGCTTTATCAGAAAGGTCTAAATAAATACACCAGTAAACCCTCAAAGTAATGCTGCTCTGAGTCCTCTGTCAAAAGAAACACCACATTTCTTTCCTTCTATTGTGTACTCATGGGCTTCTGTATCAGACTTCCTGTTTTCAGCTTAAACCTCCAGGGCTTGGGCTTGAGCATGCTCAGTTTGCTCCTCTCTCCCTCCCTCCTCCCAACCCTGCTGTAATCTGAGCTCAGAGCTGTAAGTGAGCAGCAGAGCCGGGCCAACCCGGCCAGGCGCCCTAGGCAACCTGGCCGGGCATGGCGCCGGCTTTGTGTGCGCTCAATCGCGCATGCGTGAAACTATGCGCCGGCGCGCATGCGCGAAATTCCGCGCCGGCGCGCAATCGCATTGCAAACAAATTACCGGCGCCAGTCAGGGAGACAAAGGACCTGACGCAGGTACGTGCCTGGCGCCCCCTCAGCTTTGCGCCCTAGGCACGTGCCTACTCTGCCTACCCCTAGTTCCGGCCCTGGTAAGCAGTGAGAGCCTCAGGCAGGAAGTGATGTCACACCAAGCTAAAATGGCAGCTTCTATCCTAAACAAACAGAGACAGTATCTAGAGTTGTTTACTCAGGTATGGTAAAGCATTCTGCAGAATAAATATAGCATTCTAGCTTGCACGATTGTGGCTAATCTGTTGGCAATATACTGTCTTGGAGCTTTCCTTCTCCTTTAAGGCTAATTTATTTCTTCTTCTATTCTCACAGACTCACAGCCTTTCTTGGCTGTTCTGTCTTTCATTCCATTGCAATTTTATTAAATTCCCCCATTGCTTCATCTTTGACCCCTCTGCAATGTTTTATATATCTGTTTTCTGGCCAAAATGAAATCAGCCAACAGTAATAATGATAATGAACAGTGGGTATCTCTTGCCTGGCCTCCAAAAACCCAGAGGGGCTATTCTTATATCTAAACTGATTAGGGCACTGAACCTTCATGGAAGTCCAGATCTTCATTGGCGCTCAAGCTTTTTTAATTTAAAACAGATACAGGTATGCAACCTATTATCCAGAATGCTCGTTAGCTGGGGTTTTCTGGATAAGGGATGTTTCTGTTATTTGGATCTTCATACCTTAAGTCTACTAGAAAATCATATAAAAAATTTGGCTTATTTGGATAAAATGGAGTCTATTAAGGGAGACGGTATTTCCATGTTTCAGAGCTTTCTGGGTTTACGGATAACAGATCCCATACCTGTACCATTTTAACCTCATCTTTTAGCTGCTCAAAGTTTTCTTAATACAGGTATGGGACCTGTTATCCAGAATGCTCGGGACCTGGGGTTTACTGGATAACGGATCTTTCCATAATTTGGGTCGTCATGCCTTAAGTCTACTAGAAATTCATTTAAACATTAAATAAACCCAATAGGCTGGTTTTGCCTCCAATAAGGATTAATTATATCTTAGTTGGGATCAAGTACAAGCGACTGTTTCATTATTACAGAGAAAAAGGAAATAATTTTTAAAGATTTGGATTATTTGGATAAAATGGAGTCTATGGGAGACAGCCATTCCTTGATTCGGAGCTTTCTGGATATCGGGTTTCCGGATAAGGGATCCTATACCTGTACCACTGTGAATAGGAACACTTGTAAAGGGGTGATTCACCTTTAAGTAAACTTTTATTATATTATAGAATGGCCCATTCTAAGCAGTTTTTCCGTTGGTCAATTTATTTTGTATCGTTTTAGAACTATTGTCATTGTTCTTGTGACTCTTGTCAGCTTTCAAATGGGGGGGGTCACTGACCCCATCTTAAAAAAAATTTTTTTACAGTCCCAACATTTGTTGGGGTTTTGAATTTCCATTCTTCGATGTGTTTGTTGTTATTTATTGATATAAACAACTGACAAACAAAAAAAGTAAATAAAAATGCCATTATTATTATTTTTTTTCAATGTGGGTAATTATAGGGTGGGGTTAAAGAGTAGGGTGATCTGTGCTGATAGTGTTCCCTTTTGGTAACATTGTGTTGCTGGGTTACACCCATTTTAAGAGAGAAGTGATAATTAATGAGGTCATTAACATACCTGCACTCATTCGACTCATCCTTCTTCTTTGACAATAGGAAGAATTTTAAATATTGTAACAGGCTGGGAATGAAAGAACAGAGGGGAATGTACATTTGCCTTCTGTCTCTTTACATTTCTATTATTTCTTACCCTCAGGGTTTCAGGAGTCAAGATGTCTCGGAGCCTTTGGGAAACGTCCTCTCCAGAAAGAAACGAGCCGGTAAGAGAAACAGATTTATAATAAATTTGTGCCATTAAAATACATTTCTTTGGGTGATAGGTGGGTTTTCATCTCTCTGTAGAATCTACAGTGTTTTATTTGTTCATAAAAATTTTGGTTTGTGAGATTTGCTGTCTTGTAGGCAATAGGTGTGCAAGAGAGATACAGGTATGAGACCTGTTATCCAGAATGCTCAGGACCTGGGGTTTTCTGGGTAATGGATCTTTCTATAATTTGGATCTTCATACCTTAATTCTCCTGGAAAATCACGTAAACATGAAATAAAGCCAATAGGCTGGTTTTGCTTCCAATAAGGATTAATTATATCTTAGTTTGGATCACGTACAGGTATAGGTTCTGTTATCCAGAATGGTTGGGACCTGAGGTTTTCTGGATAACAGATCTTTCCTTTATTTACTTCATACCTTAAGTCTTCTAGAAAATCATGTAAATGTTAAATAAACCCAATAGGTTGGTTCTGCCTCCAATAAGGATTAATTTTATCTTAGTTGGGATCAAGTACAAGGTATACCTGTATCCAGAAGGGTTGGGACCTAAGGTTTAACAGATCTTTCCTTAATTTGGATCTTCATACCTTAAGTCTCCTAGAAAACATGGAAACATTAAATAAACCCAATAGGCTGGTTTTGCTTCCAATAAGGTCTATGGGAGATGCCCCTTCCGTAACGCTGAGCTTTCTGGATAACGGGTGTCCGGATAATGGATCCCATACCTGTACTGTTTTATTATTACAGAGAAAAAGGTAATCATTTTTAAAAATGTAGATTATTTTGATAAAATGGAGTTATCCAGAAAGCTCCGAATTACAGAAAGGCTGTCCCCCATAGACTCCATTTTAGCCAAATAATTCAAATTTTCCAAAATGATTTCCTTTTTCTCTGTAATAATAAAACATTATATTGTACTTGATCCCAACCAAGATATAATTAATCCTCATTGGAAGCAAAACCAGCCTATTGGGTTTATTTAATCCTTAAATGATTTTTCAGTAGACGGAATATATGAAGATCCAAATTATGGAAAGATCCATTATCTGGAAAACCCCCAGGTCTCGAGCATTATGGATAACAGGTCCCATACCTGTATATGTAATTTCAAACTTCCGAGATAATGGGTTTCCGGATAATGGATCCCATACTGCAGTTGCACAAGTGCTGGTGAATTGAAACCTGAATATTTTAATGAATATTACATGGTCCAGACTCCGGGACTAACATGTGACTTCAACAAAACTCAGTGCAAAAAAAAAAAATCAATAATTTAATCTTGCAACTGATTTAGGTTTAGGTTTTCCGAAGTTTCCTCGTGAGGCAGCTCCGAGTGCCATCCCGCCGGCGATTTACATACTACCCAACGGGAGGCAGTTTGGGGAGAATAGTCACCCCGAAGAAGAGGAGATTTGTCTCCCCGAATATGAGCGTGTGCCCTGACCCTTAAGGGTAAGGTCACACTGGGCGATTTGGGGAGATTTAGTCGCCTGGCAACTAATCGCCTCGTCTTTGCGGTGACCAAATGCCTTACTTCTGTCTTGTGCCGGCTAAAATGATAAATTGCCTGCGACATGGCACACGCGTCACTTCGTATTCCGAAGTCGCCTGAAGTTTCCTCGTGAGGCAACTTCGGGCGACTTCGGAATACAAAGCGAACAGTGTCTGGTAACCCTGCCTTTTATTCCAGCAATTTTAATTGTGTTGTGATGGCAAATCAAGGCATGCGGCTGGGCATATCTGTATATATGGCACATTAGTCTGTCTATCTGTCTATCTCTATCCTCATTAAGATACTTTATCTATCTATCTATCCATCTATCTGTCTCTCTATCTGTCTGTCTATCTATCTATCTATCTATCTATCTATCTATCTATCTGTCTGTCTGTCTGTCTGTCTGTCTCTCTCTCTTTCTATCTATCTGTCTGTCTGTCTGTCTGTGTGTCTGTCTGTCTGTCTGTCTGTCCGTCCGTCTGTCCGTCCGTCCGTCCGTCTGTCTGTCTATCTGTCTATCTATCTATCTATTTATCTCTATCTATCATCTGTCTATCGGTCTATCTCTATCCTTATTATGATAATTTATCTATCTATCTATCTATCTATCTATCTATCTATCTATCTATCTATCTATCTATCTATCTATCTATCTATCTATCATCTATCTTCATTATGATAATGTATCTCATGGCAACACAGCAGCTTGTTTATATAAACTATAGTAGTGTTTCTGAAGCAAATACATCAGTTTTACCAGTGCAGGGCAACAGTACATGATCTTTTCGATACTTTAAAACACTTTAATTTTTTGGTGTTACTGTTCTTTCAAGAACTGTAATCAAAAATGATATTATGTCAGTCTCAGTAGTAGAACAAACAGCACTATATCCCTTGTAATGGTTTATAACAAGATACATAAATTGAGGGTAGAGTTTAAAAATGGAAATAATGTAACACTGTAAATACCAATGCATAAAAATTAAAACTAAAAGGTGACCACAAGCATGAAACTGATTTGGACCAATACACATGGTACATACAGTATAAACCTAAACAGTTAGATTATGAAGAAATTAATCCATTTTGCTTTTTAAATTTACATTTTCATAAAATTTACTAGAGGCTGATTCTCACTAACTGGACTTTAAAGCACAGTTTAGGAAGTTGCTATAAAATACAGTGGTTGAGCTATACTGTATAGACTATAGGCAACATTTCTCAAACTATGGGGATACCCCCTTAAGAGCCACAATCTGAAGGCCATTGATGGGTGAGATTTGGTCTATTTGTTCTTCTAGATACCACAGAAAGACCAACTACATGGTCATTTAGGATAAAATTTGGATTTGAATAAGCTTATTTGCTCTTATGAATATTCTTGGGATTATTGATAACGTGCTGTGTTTATCGATGAGAAAAAGGAGAGCACTTCAATGCAGATTAACTGCTTGTGATTTTCATTTATTGCAAACTGTTATGCGTGTATAGCAGTTTGCAATAAATGAAAATCACAAGCAGTTAATCTGCATTGAAGTGCTCTCCTTTTTCACATCGATAAGCTGATATTTGGGATGGCGGTACATCCATAAGTAAAAGATTCATTATATTTGGTAAGAGGCTGTGGCTGATTCACTAAACTGTACATAGAACGTGCTGTGTTTCGTATATGTGTAACTTTGTCATGAGCTCAGGGAGGCCCTGAATTAGGTTTGGCCCATCATGGGAGGCTTAAACCATCAAACAACAGTCATTGCTATAGAGCAGGGGTCCCCAACTTTTTTTATGAGCTGTGATTGGCTATTGGTAGCCCCTATGTAGACTGGCAGCCAACAGGAGACTCTGTTTGACAGTATATCTGGCTTTTATGCCTCCAAAACTTGCCTCCAAGCCTGGAATTCAAAAATAAGCCCCTGCTTTGAGGCCACTGGGAGCAACTTTCAAGGAGTTGGAGAGCAACATGTTACTCATGAGCCACTGGTTGGGGACCACTGCTATAGAGCATTCCTAAATTTCAGGAGCTAAACTGAGTTTTCTTTCATGGATTCCCAGGGGAATGTGGGAATTGGTTTTCATTCAGATGAGATGAGTCTCCTACCTAAACACTCTTTTCAAGCTTCTTTGTACATTGAGCTTTTCAGAATACACTTTCTGTACTTACATTTAGAGGGCTGAGCTCAGCACATACTGTATAATATACAACATATAGAATTGCATTCCTTTCTTTCAAGAGGGAAAATGCATAAGAAAAGCTTCTTGCTGCATTGCTGGAATGGAAGTACAGTAGTCAGTAATAATAATTGAAAAACTCAATGTCAAAAGACGTTGATAGACCTCATTCTGACAGGTAGTACAGAAACCAAAGCAAACAACGAGGGCCCCGTGACTCACCCCATCTGTACAAATATCAGAAGGATTGTTTGCTGATCTGCTCAGTGCAGCAA
The DNA here is from genome assembly GCF_017654675.1 of Xenopus laevis. Lineage (NCBI taxonomy): Eukaryota > Metazoa > Chordata > Amphibia > Anura > Pipidae > Xenopus > Xenopus laevis. The sequence goes on from NC_054379.1 coordinate 158,429,058, forward strand.
TGTGATCTTAAGAGACTGCCTGACCTTCCTCTCGCGCACATGATGAGTCTATTGGCTCGTCTGCATAAACCAACCACTTTTTGTGCCAAATTATTGTGGTTGAATCTTTGCCTCTTGACAGGTATTTCTGGATTTTATTTTTATTTTTTTGTCCTGTGTTGAGTTACCATCCTTATGCCTTGGCAGTCTACTTTTTGCCTTTCTTCCTTATGTTCTGTCTGTCCTCTCCTAACCCTGTTCCTCGCTTCTTGGTCCTCGTTGTGACTTGAAGTTCATTTGTTTGTCTTATTTTCTCGAATTTGATTCAAGGTCTGGTCCGTGTCTGTCTTTTAGTTCTAAATTGCTTATATTTTGCCCTACTATGATTATGTGATTAGGGGGCCGATTCACTTAATTCGAGTGAAGGATTCGAAGTAAAAAAACTTCGAATTTCGAAGTATTTTTTGGGCTACTTCGACCATCGAATGGGATACTACGACCTTCGACTACGACTACAACTTCGAATCGAAGGATTCGAAGTAAAAATCGTTCGACTATTCGACCATTCGATAGTTGAAGTACTGTCTCTTTAAAAAAAACTTCGACCCCCTAGTTTGGCAGATAAAAGCTACCGAAGTCAATGTTAGCCTATGGGGAAGGTCCCCATAGGCTTGCCTAAGTTTTTTTGATCGAAGGATATTCCTTCGATCGTTGGATTAAAATCCTTCGAATCGTTCGTTTCGAAGGATTTAATCGTTCGATCGAAGGAATAATCCTTCGATCGTACGATCGCAGGATTTGCGCTAAATCCTTCGACTTCGATATTCGAAGTCGAAGGATTTCAATTCCTAGTCGAATATCGAGGGTTAATTAACCCTCTATATTCGACCCATAGTGAATCAGCCCCTAGGTGTCTGCTCTTTTCCAGTCTTTGTATGCAGCTCTTCAAAGGTTAAATGGCCAGTGCTTAAAAATGCCCAAACTGTACAGGGATAAATGTACCAGGGAGAAGCAATTGGACCCAAATAAATTCCTACAAAAATTCTGTTTGCTTGAAAAACAGAGTCAGAGAATAGTTTAAAGACTGCATTTACAACCCAGTTGGGTGCACCACACAGTTGTTATCATTGCCAAAAATAGACTCTTGCAACTGTGACTATTCCCTGTTTCTAGTGCTTGTCTGCTTTTTCAGCATTACCTAGTATAGTTCCACTGCTAATTCTTTTCACATGTTCTTGAATCTTGAGTAGCGTGCCGAGCAGATTATGGACACACATATGTGAAATACCTTGGCCTGTTTGAATTCGGCGGAACTAGACTATTTTGTTGAAGTCAAGTGGTCATGTCAGGGATAATGGAACCTTTGACTGGCCAGTGTGAGCAGTAAATTCTAGAAAACCAGATGGACTTTTCAGTTCTTGTGTAGCAGAATGTGTGTTGCACTGAAGTCATTTCAGTTTACTGTGGCCAGGACACATTCATTGGGCTTGGAGACCACAAGTCCCATGTTTTCTGGAATATCCCAGGCCCTGGTATTAATTTGGTGTCTCATTTCCATTGCCTTATCATTCACTGAAGCCACTAACCTCAGTGGGGGTAAATGGTTGTGCAGACTGGTCAGTTGAAATGCCTAGTTACCCATTATCTCTTGGAAACCTGAACTTCTAGTGAAGTTTTTAAGGTGCAACGTTATGGCAGAGGGGTTTTTCTAATAGTTTCAAATACACCTCTTGAAAATTCATATTCAATAGCTTTACAATGCATAATTATTTCTAATAAGCAGATTTTTTTTAACTTCCTATCCCTCTACCTATTACCAGTCTACAATGCCTATCATTCACTGGTAGCCTACATTTGGGATACCCTTATCTATGCAGTAGATGATGTTTTTTAATTCTCAAGTTGCACCTTCAAGTTCACCCGCTTCTATGGTAGACACCCAAATTCTCCACCACTTTTGAATCAACCTAAAGAATAATGATATTTCTTTCAGGAGGCAATACGATTCATTGATCTGCAACTCCTTGACCTCAACATTAGTTTGTCTATTGCAAATAGAATTAGGCGACCATGCATGTAGGTCCCTGGATGGTGAATCTACAGCCATTACACAACAGGTTATTTCTGAACGCAGTGGCAACATAAATGTTTCACAATGGAACAGTCGCTCCTCTGCCTTGAGCATCAGGTATTTGTTTAAGAGATTATTCAAAGAATCTCAAACACCAAATTTAGCCGTCTGTTTCCTAGGAATGCTTAGTCCTGACAATAGAAACGGCAGCTCTGCTTCTACTGGTGTTTCGTTTAGGTAATCTCTGTGACCTTTAGGTGCTCTGAATAACATTTATTTGTTACTAAAATTATTTCAGACAACTAAAACATGCAAAAATAGTTCCAGCAAAAAAAAAGATTTATTTTGTGCACACAGCCGAGATGGAACTAGAGGGAACATTGGTACCAGGTCTAAGTTACAAAGAGTATCAATAAAGGCTTCAAAACCTTAACAAACAAAACTTGGAAGAGAGACGGGAGAGAGGAGATACTAATATAAATATTCAAATATTTCAGAGTTTAGGAGAGATGTCATTAATTGGGAAAGTGGTTAGGGCTCAAGCGATAAAAACAAAAAGGACAAGTAAAGAAAGGGTGAAAACACCGAGAGAAAAAACTTCCTGAAGAATCCAGGAAGTCTGACAATACAGGTATAGGATCGCTTATCTGGAAACCCGATATCCAGAAAGCTCCAAATTACAGAATGGCTGTCTCCCAAAGACTCCATTTTATCCAAATAATCCAAATTTTTCAAAAATGATTTCCTTTTTCTGTGTAATAATAAAACAGTAACTTGTACTTGATCCCAACTAAGATATAATTAATCCTTATTGGAAGCAAAACCAGCCTATTGGGTTTATTTAATATTTACATGAATTTCTATTAGACTTAAGGCATGAAGACCCAAATTACGGAAAGATCCGTTATCCGGAAGACCCCAGGTCCCGAGCATTCTGGATAACAGGTCCCATACCTGTATATGTAATTCCGAGCTTTCTAGATAATGGGTTTCCGGATAACGGAACTATTCATCTCTTTATGGGATCTGTCTGCATTAGCAGAGGCAATGTTCCCAGATCTTAGTAAATAGAACCCCTAGATTGCATTGATGACTGTGAAATATTTGTCTATTGTAAGGCTAGGGGGCAAATTCACTAAGATTTGCAGTTGCGCAAGCATCCGCCTCGCTGCACTTCACCAGGCGTATTTTTGCCAGCGCTACGCAAATTCACTAAAATCCGAAGTTGCGCTCAGGGGAAGCGTAAGGTTTGAAGTTGCACTAGCGTTAATTCACCAAGCAAAGCGAAGTTACGCTAGCGATGGTTAATTTGCATACGGCGCCAAATTGAAGTTACAAAGGAGGAATATGTAGCATCACTACACAAGCCTGGGAAACCTTCAAAACATCAAATAAAATGTTTATTTTGCCCTACACATGTGCCCACTGTATAGTTAAGTTGCCATGAGTTAGGAAATGTAGGGGGGAAGGAGGGGAGCCCCAAAAAAAATCTCGATCTTTTTCAGCCTATCACCCATAAAAAAAGAAAAACCGCCGGCGTTTTTTGGGACAGAAATTTTTTAAACTTTTTTTGAAGCAATCCCTATCTACTCTATTGCACTTCGCCTGGTCTGAGGTGGCGAAGGAAGTCTGGCGTAAAAGGTAACGTTCAGAAAAATGCACGTATCAGTGAATTTGCGTAGTTACGTCAGTTGCGCAAATTCGCCAGGCGTAAGGGTGCGAAGTAACACTAGCGAATTTATGCCAGTGTCCGTTAGTGAATCGGCAAATTAACGAAAATGTGCTACGCTAGAGAATTAACGCTAGCGTTAGGCGATTCGTCCTTTAGTGAATTTGCCCCAAAGTTTCACCTTGTCTTTATTTTTCCACCAACATATAAAACTCACATGGCTATATCAGTTAAAAATTCAGGAAGCAAAAGGCTTTAGGGGGTAAGGGTGGGGTAAGTAATTTGCTTTCTCCTCTCTCTATACATAGAACTATGCTGGGACGGAATTTTTTGTGTACACTATACTTCATGGTCTATGCCTGACAGCCTATTTTAGGATTGTTAACCTGATTATAAATACGGTAATTTTCATTTCAAATACATTTGATGCGACGTGTTAGATTGTATGATTGTTGGGTGGAATTTTTTTCTACGAAAGTATTTTTTTGTACTTTTTATCTTTGCATCATGAAGCTATCTTCACAAAAAACTAATCATTCCATTGTGTTTTTGCATTTATTCCATCTTTATGCACATCCTAACTTTTCACTGAACCTCTACGGCTCACTGTCTGAGACTGTTTAAGAATACAAACCAATTCTCCCTGACATGGTGGTGTTGAGTGTGAGATGGTTTACCATGAATTTGTTTTCATTTTAAGAACCTGGCTCATTTACCCTCTTCTGTAAAACACGTTATCCTGTTGTCGATAATCCAAATGGGAAGAAAAGGTTATTTCTGGGATGTATATGTTGGCTGACTGGAAACAACTAATAAGAGTCCTACAGTAATTAAGGTTTAAGACACATAGAGACCCATTTTACAAAATTCTAATTTTAGAGGTTTCTGAAACCACACATTTTCTCTAAAATTATGAATGCCATGAAAAGTTATTAAAAGATCAGAGCAAAAAACACATTTTAAAAAATGATCCAGAAAAAAAAAATGAAAACCACGGACAATTACTAATGGAAACAAAACAGAAAAACTGTAAAATTCTGATTGGTTAAAAATGGTCCAATAGGATCAGTGCAGCTCCCATTGACTTCTATAGGACCTTAACTGCTTTTACTTGACCAAATTTTGTATTAGAGTTTTTCATGGTATTTGCACTTTATAAATCTCGAATTTTAGAGAAAAAAATTGATTCGTGAAAAAAAATAGAAATTCCAATGTTAGTAAACAGGACCCTTTGGGACAGATTTGTCAAGGGTTGAAGTGAATTTGAGGGAATTTTCGAAGTAAAAACATTGAAATTCTAAGTAATTTTTTGGATACTTTGACCATCGAATAGGATACTATGAATTTGATTAGAAGGAAAATAGTTTGAATATTCGACCACTCGATAATCAAAGTACTGTCTCTTTAAAAAAAACTTCGACTTCAATACTTTGCCAAATTAAACCTGCCGAAGTGCTATGTTATCCTATGGGGACCTTCTAGAGCAGTTATCTAAGTTTTTTGAAGTCGAAGAAAAATCTTTCGATCGATCGCTGAAATCCTTCGATTCGAAGGATTTAATCATTCGATCGAACGATTTTACTTCGACCGCAAATGGCCAAATTCGATGAAAAAAAACTTCGACTTCGATATTCGAAGTCGAAGTAATTCAGTTCGATGGTCGAATTTCGAAGTATTTTCAACTTCGAAATTCTACCCTTGATAAATCTGCCCCTTTATGTATAGTTCTTTCTGGGGACATTTAAACCATTCACTGTCAAAACATAGATATAAGCCATAATAACTGAAAGGACAGTGCTTCACATTTGCTACAAAAAATTATTATTTAAGGTATTAGCACATAGCATTTTTATAGGATGGGAAAGGGCTTCCAGCCCAAAAACTGTCATGTTCTCTAACCCTACAAATTTGGGTTTATGCTGTGAATCTGCCAGTGGGAAGTCTCGTTCTTTCACAATTATATGAAGAATGTCCTAGAATTTGACATGGGAATTCAACTGAATCTTTTCTGGCCAGCGACATACTTGGGAATTAAACAGTTATCCATTAAAAAGCATCTGATATTTATTACAGTTATCCATTAAAAAGCATCTGATATTTGTATGGGGGTCCAACCCAAACATAACATGGCTGGCCCAGAAAGCCTTTAGGAGTGCATTAGACATTACAATTTCTTTTTTAAAAAAAAAAAAGTGTGTGTATATAGGAGACAAGGTAAAACGTAACCTACAACATATTCAAGATTAAAAATCAGGGACGTTAAAGTTTCCTTAAAAAGAGTTTTAATTTCTTACGTAATTTTAAACTTTTATAGATATATTTATAGAATAAAATGATAATTGAATTTGGATTTGGAAAATTTCACCCAGAAATGTTGTTGGTAAATTGATGTGATTTGTGATTTTTAGTCGTTATCAATACAACAAGGCCACTGTTTTCCCATGGATATCTCCTGTGAAGAGAGGATTTATTTTTATGCCTCTTTCATAAGACAAGACCAGAAAGTGAACAATGAGTTTATTCAATATTATCTGGCACCACAAAACTAAAATGTACTTTCATTTAAAGGGCATGTAAAGGCAAAAAAAAAAAATCCAATTTTTACTTTCTTTAATGAAAAAGAAACCTATCTCCAATATACTTTAATTAAAAAATGTGTACTGTTTTTATAAGAAACCTGACTGTGTGCAGTGAAATTCTCCCTTCATTTACTGCTGTGGATAGGAATTGTCAGACGGTCCCTAACTGCTCTGCAGGGAAACAATCATACTTATGTACAGCAGGGGGAGCCCCGCCTTACTTCCCAGCCATGCAGAACTCAAGCAGCTTTGTTTATGACGATCCCTAAGCAGCCCAGACCACACTGAGCATGTGCACAGTCTTAGTCTTGCAAAGATGTTTAACAAAGTTACAAGATGGTGACCCCCTGTAGCCAACTTTGAAAGCATAAATCATTTGTTTGATTAGGCTTGTGGTGCAGTAAGTTCATGTTTATATTTAGTATACAAAATACAGCATTTCTAGCCTTATTCTATTTTAGACTTTACATGCCCTTTAATGCAGTTGTAACAGCCTTTACCTTCCAAGCAGGTACCTTGTAGCAATAATTATTGATATGATACAAAACATATGTATTTGGCTATTATATAGCGGTTACTTGGCAGCTTTTTGTTGATGTTTTATGGGTCATACATGATCAGATAGGATTGAAAGTAGGATCTGTTAATATTGACTGTTGCTAGCTCTTTTTGTTTGATTATCGTGCTGAGCAAATGATGATAAGAAAAATATAAGTATTAAATAAACATGACAAAGTCGCGCACTTCTGCCGCTTGTGTTTGTTTTATGCATTTTTCATGAAGATAAGAAATCAAATTAAATTGAGAGGTCTGGGACTCAATACATGAGAAAGTTCTGGCAATGTTTTATGAGTTGTGGACAATAATACAAGTTATTTCTTGATATGAAGGTATATGAAGATATGAAGGTATATTATGGGCCTCCCCATAATGGGTCTGTATGCCTACTTTTTAAAATTTTGTATTTAATAAAACTATTGGTTTTTAACTTTGAAGAGAACCCTTTGGAGTATAATTTTTGAAACTAAATATACTTAAATGTAAGATTAATCTCTACTCTACAATTGTAGATATTTTGTACAAATTACTTTGTTGCCCATAGCGCTTCATTTTTTTTAAGTTGGAAAAATGTCCTCAGTGTGCAGTTACTGTATCTTTAGGAGTATGTGGTATTGAAAAATGTCTAAATTTCCCAAAATATTCTTTGTCTACTAAAGAAGTAATGGCATTCTTGTGCTATCTTGCAGGTACTATACTAAGGTTTTTTTTTTTATCAAAGTCCGAATTTATCTCAATATTTTCTGCTATAAACTCCAATGAAATCCACTCGGGTTTTTTGCGCTTATTTATTATTACACTTTCCCAAAAATTTGATTTGCATTAAAAAATCCGAAAACTTCAGGGTATTGCACGAAACCCATCGCACATCAACAAATCATTGAGACTTCTCCCATTGACTTAGAGGCAACCGCAACAGGTTTTAGATTCATCCTCGGGGTTTAATAAATTCCGAAAAAATCGTGATTTTTTTAAAAGTCTGATTTTATATAAAAAAAATCACAAATTTTTCGTGATTTTTGCATTCAGAGTTTAGTAAATAACCCCCTAAATATCAGCTCCACTCTGACCATGGCTAACTGTTTGAAAAAGTATAATGTGATTATGATTGTGTTGTTAAGTGCTTACAATTAGGTCATGGAATCTCATGGGCATCTACTGTACTTGCCACCTCCTGCCAACCCCTCATGTATTTTACTCTTTGTACTCTTGAAATTTTTAACCATGAGAATTTGAAATTATTTTAGTTTAACTTTACTGTTTGGAATATAAATGATCTGGTTGCAAGGATCCCACCTACCCTGACAACCAGGCAGTGGGTTGAATAAGAGATTGGAAGATAAATAGGAGAGGCCTGATTGGAAAGTTAAGTAATAAAAGAGATACAAAAGAAAAAATTTCAATGGAAACCATGAATGCGTATTATGTTTATTGCTAGTTAATTCTAAGGTAAACGTACCCCTTAAATATGGTTGACAGGAACAATCAGCCCCTGTATGCTGTCAATATTTGTCCAAGGCCTATAACCTGCCAAACAACTAGTGTTTGACTCTATAACATAAAAAGGCAAGTTTTTATAGAGTTTTCAACATAGTTCACTAGAGGGAATATTCACCTTTGTTTATTCACCTGTATGGGATATTTAATGGCATATTTAGAAACTTATCAACCTTTAGATAAATCCGGTCTGTATTAAACTATATAGAGAGTGAAGGTGAACTTTTCCCTGGAGGTCTACTTTCTCTGTTTGATAAACTAACCCTAAAGTGTTCCGTGACATCTCCTGCTAAACAAGTTTTAATTTGCTTAAACACTTTTAATTTCATCTAAAGCATTTAGTGAAGTTAAAAATAAAAGCGCAAAGAGACTCATTTCACGTGTTGCTAAAAACATCCCCTTCTGGCTGGCACAATGCTGAGACATAACTTTCGCATAAGCCGCCAAGGATCATCCAAATTCCTCACCCCAATGTAAGTGAATGCACAAATAATTCTTAAATGTTTTACAGACAGAACATTCTGTCGTCTTCCTTCAGTATGTTGCAGACCATAGCTCTACCTTTAAATGAGCTACCTCTTTTCTGGTTATGGGCTGCAACCATGCTAAAGTTTTTGTATAGAAAAGCAGGATGGTGTTGGGGGGAATGGGCTGTTACTATGAAATATCTGCATTACTGGATCCCCAGTGGAACATTCCATTCTACCCAAGAATTTCCATCCACGAAGGTAGAAAATATTGTATACTTTAATGAGGATTGTACGTAAACCGCTTTGAAGATAAGATATACGCAACTTATCTTTCCATTTTAAGTGGATTGCTGTTCATCACTCTCCCCCTTGTCTGGGTACCTGATGGTTCATGGTTACTCTTGCCTCTCCCCCTCCTCGATCACAGCTTAATGTGTTTGAGTCATGCTTGTTTTTGGCTTTTCTGGACTGATATTATGTTCCTATGCCTACTGCCTTCAGCTCCTAGTGAGTTGTAATAGATGTGTATTGTGTGTTCACTTTTTAATAGTTCCAGGAATATGCAGTGTCCAGATAGCCCAACAGCTCTGTGTTCTTACTGTGGCTGTTGGGTAGGGATAAATGTGAAGTTTAAAAGGCAACTGTCAGATCTGACTATGTGTTAGACTGGGGTAATAGGGTTACTGTCCTTTTGTATTTGTAGGGTAATAGGGTTACTGTCCTGGTGTATTTGTAAGCCTTTAAACTAAGTGGTTGATCCAGAACTGTGAGTACGCTATCTTATGGCTGTTGCCATGGGTGGGTTTTTGTAGGAGACGGTCACCATGTAGATGGAGTTGCTTGTGTGAATTCTACATGCCAAACTCAGTGTGAAAGTTGTTTGTGTATCAGAGAGCGTGTGAGCATTGTTGGTTGTCGGGTATTTACATAATAAGGAAACTAAAGTAGTATAGTAGTGCATTTCAAGGTCAACAAACACCATTAAAGGTGCACCAAGTATAGACAGGGCCGGATTTACATAGTGGGCGCCCCTGGGCCCACTGCCGTTCATCGCCCATGTCCCCTCCCCTTTATTCATGCAAATTTTCATCATCTGGACCAGAGCAAATTTTCATCATCTGGACCAGAGCAATGGGGATTGGTGCATGGGAAAAAAATTATTATATCTCCAGTGTTTTTAAACCAATGTGGGTGTGGTTGGACAGCATGCCGCCCCACTAAAGTCCTGCCGCCCTAGTCCCAGGCCTAGGTGGCCTTTCCACAAATCCGGGCCTGAGTATAGAGCCCAATATGTCATTAAAATGTGCTCTTTTCGAATGTTGTTGTGCCCCCTCGTCTGTTTCAGACATGGTTGTTCCATTTTGGCATTAATGGCCTCAATTACAACTCTTTCAAACTATCTGTCTTCTCGGTTCATAATAAGCACATTGCTGTTCTTTTTCCTTCTTGTCCTGAGGAGTTAGACCTCCTATGTTGAGCCATTCTCTTGCTGAGTGGTTGTTTAGTCTCCCCTACAGTATGTATAGATCCATGCACTCTTTACTACACTGAAAAGCATCAACCATATTACTTTGCATGTGCTTTGATGTTGAGTATTTTGGGTGTACCAACTTCTGTCTCAGAATGTTGCTTGGTTTGAAAAACACAGGAAAGCAAAGTTTGTTGAAAATTCTGATGTTCCAGCCACACATGGAATTACTATGTTGCTTCATCTGCTGTGCACCTTTGTTTTGACAAAGGTCCAGTCTGGGTATCCACAAGTTTTCATATTTCCTTTGAGATGCTATCTCAAATCTTCCAGAGGGTGGTGGGAATCACACTTTCACACCTCTGTGATTTTCAGTTTGCACATAACTAAATAACTTCAATGGAAACAATATTATTGGAGCCGACGTCATAACATTACTTTTGAATGCTATTGCTATATACTGTTGCCATAAAACTTTTGAATGCTATTGCTATATACTGTTGCCATAAAAGTATTTGTTTTGTGATGCTTTTACATTACCTTTTTTACTACCCTGTTCCTGTATGAGGGGGCTGCCATATTTGTGCAGCAGGAGTCCATTAGCATTAGAAACTGACAGGCTGAGAAGAGACAGTCAGGTTAGGCAAAACAGTCAGGTTTGGGAACTTCAAGTAGCAATTACAAAATTAGAACTATCAGTGAAAAACGATCAACATGACCCATAGGCAACTTTTAGGGGGTTATTTATCAAAGTCCAAATTTATCCCAATATTTTCTGCTACAAACGCTTATTTATTATTTCATTTTCCAGAAAATTTGCGTCATTTCCACCCAAAAACTCCAAAAACTTTGGGTATTGGCCCGAAACCCAGCGCACATCAAAAAATCATTGGGACTTTTCCCATTCACTTATATGCAACCTCGGCAGGTGAGATGCCGGATTTTCAGATCCAGACTTTTCCATCCTCGGGGTTTAATAAATTCCGAAAAATTCGTGATTTTTTTAGAAGTCATATTTTATTTTAAAAAATCACAATTTTTTTGTGATTTTTGCATTCGGAGTTTAGTAAATAACCCTCAGAATGTAGATTAATATTTTGAAAAGAGAAATTTTAGTGACAGTAACAGCTTAAGAGTTTAACCACCAGGAAATCCCCTACCATAGTTGAACTAAAGAAGCCACTCAGATGTGGGTTAAAACGTTTTCAGGAAAACTCAGAAAGTCCAGCTGAGTTGCATAACTAGATGTTACTGTGGCCTACAGCTAATTAATTCTAGGGCCCTCAAAATGTCCAGAGGTTGTCCTGTTTTACCAATATATGTTGAAATTGCTCTTTATTTGGACTGCATTGGGCCCCCTATACCTCCTGGGCCCCCTTGCAGCTGCAGGGGATGTTTCCTCTGTAGTTATGCCCCTGGTCCAGTTGCATTAGACTTAACTCTACTAGATACTGTATATTATGATCTGGATGAAAGAAAATCTTCATAGACAGTTGGGCAGTCCTACTTTATGTCTGTTAGGTCCCATTAAATGTAAACTCAGTCCACTCAAATGCAATTTACAATTTCAAGCCTTCTGCATATTTATTAGTAGCGCGATGCAAACATTCAGTGCATTCTTTCACGTCATTCAAGCACGTGTCTCTATAGAATGGAACTGCAGCACCACCTTCTGGTAGTGTCCTCTAGAGTTCCAGCAGACTGAAGTTGCCATTCAGCTACACAGGTTTTTGTGTCATTATCATTGTAATATCATAGTAAAGGGCTGTGCTAATGTGTTTGCTCCATATAGTAAAGGATGATAACAATAAAAATCCTGAATTGTAACCTGTACTTTGGATTTTTGTATTGCAGTTGATACTTCTGTTTCTCAATACATGGTTGACATTGAACTCAGTTTCCCAAATGCCTCACTCCTGGATGATCTCAAATTATTCATACAGAGCTTGTCATATCCCATTGCTCTAGACGATTCCATGACTGCCAACATATCAGCAATAAGTGTAACAACAGGTAAGTCATGATTCATGGGCATTGGGTAGTTTCAAGTTCAAAGCTTTTCCACCCAGTATGATGTTAAATACAACATCTGACCATATCAAAATATCCTAGACAGCCCTAGCGATGCCCATTTAAGTACCCTTACACAATGCACTTATTTGTTCTGCTGCTATTAGAGATAGTTGACTTATATAGCCAGCCTGGCTTTGGAACAGTTTAGATCCCTCCAGGTGCACCTACAAGTTACAAACCTGAGTAAAATAAATACACACAATGAGAAATACAAGAATGGTTGCATTGTTCTAGGCATATCAAGTCGTGTTCTAATCCTATATTTGCTTGCGATTTTGTATTTACCAGTATGCAGTCTAAGTGGATCAACGTCCCAGTGCTCCTGTGAAAATGGTTACACGTGGTCTGGTGATGTATGTCACACTTATACACCTTGTGTGGGATCCAGTTCTCGGTGTACCTGCATAAATCAAACACCTCCAACAGGAGCATATTGTCAGGTTACGACAGGTAAGAACAATGGAGCTTGTCATTACATGTGATATGCACACACATAGGTATGTTATGACATTCTCTTAGGAAAGAGCCCAATAGAATCTGAATGGTCTGCCATGATACCCGGGAATGCCGTGTTTGGCCCAAGGCCAGAGGAGCCTCAGTGCAGGACAGTTTCCATCAGCTCTTTCATCCCCACCAGAGTCACATGGCACCAATATAGTTTAGCATGTTGTATGTATGTTTTAGGCATCCAAATGTAGGCCCTGAATGTCAGGTCCTCTGGTGGGCCATAGGGGGGCTAGTCCAATACCAGCCACCAAATATTTTATGAAATTATAAATGCTTCACGCAATACCTGCATTCTTGCTGTTGTGGACATGTTGCTAAATATGTCCATGCTTTATCTAGTAGAAGCAAATCTAGATTAACTGGATTTGCTGAATAATCATTGAAGAAGTTTCACTACTAATCTGAGCAGCTTCTTCAGTTCAAGAGCTCAGTATTTCCATGTTTTTCCAAAAGGACAAAGGTGTGATGTCATGACGAAGGTGGCCGTCTCAATGCTGAGCTCTCACATCCTTTTGCATTGCCATGTTATGCTGTTATTTAAAGCTGCAACCACCATTGTTGGGCAGGAATTTAGTAATATTCAACCTTTTGTAATGCATCTTAGAGGATAGCTCAAACAATAACTATACAGAGAAGCCAGGTGTGATGAAGACACAAGGGAGGCCTGAGCTTACTTGACCTATGAGTTCCAGGTTGACTATTAGTGGTTTGCATCAGCTAGCTCAAAGGAGCTTATAGACGTCCCAAGAAGTAAACTGGTAAAACTTAACTGGATTGTTGCAGCTAATTGTGAGTTCTTGGCTTCTCTTACATTAAAGGGCATGTAAAGTCTAAAATAGAATAAGGCTAGAAATGCTGTATTTTGTATACTAAATATAAACATGAACTTACTGCACCACAAGTCTAATCAAATAAATAATTTATGCTTTCAAAGTTGGCTACAGGGGGTCACCATCTTGTAACTTTGTTAAACATCTTTGCAAGACTAAGACTGTGCACATGCTCAGTGTGGTCTGGGCTGCTTAGGGATCGTCATAAACAAAGCTGCTTGAGTTCTGCATGGCTGGGAAGTAAGGCGGGGCTCCCCCTGCTGTTCTTAAGTATGATTGTTTCCCTGCAGAGCAGTTAGGGACCGTCTGACAATTCCTATCCACAGCAGTAAATGAAGGAAGAATTTTACTGCATACAGTCAGGTTTCTTATAAAAACGGTACACATTTTTTAATCAAAGTATATTGGAGATAGGTTTCTTTTTCATTAAAGAAAGTAAAAGTGGGATTTTATTTTTTTGCCTTTACATGCCCTTTAAAGCTTCCTGCACCTTCCTGTACCTAATTGAGCTTTAGAAATATATTTTTCAATTCTATTTGCACTTACTTTTTAAATGTTATCTTTGTTCCTTTCAACGAACAGCTAAAAACAAAAAAATGAGTCTTAGAATCTTGGAAGATTTTACAGACGATTTCAGAGACCTGTCGTCCGCCAAGTCCCAAAGTTACACGAGCCGGATAGAAAATGCGGTATGTTTCCCATAACACTATCCAGTAATGTACACGGGTATTTTCTTAGTTGCTTGGAATAAATATTTTTCATGTAAAAAAAAAATCCCTTTTATGCTAAAATATATATATATAACAAATGTCTAATTTTAGGCATCTCTTACTTAAAGGGAACCTCTGGCCAAAAACTGTACAGTGAAAGAAAAGATACAACTTTCTAGTATAAGTCTTAGTAAATTGTTATTTGTAATTGTAATTGCTAATTGAAGAAATATCTGTCTGGCTTTTTGTATTCTCTGCACTGCTGCCTTTGACTCCTGGCTTTATATACAATTTTAAATGTGTTCGAATGTTGCTTTGAATCGCTTTTTGGGTGAAGAACCTGCTATAACCTCCTATCTGAAGAAACTCATAAAACTGAAAATAAAAATTCAGGATGATCTGAGCTCAGTCACACCCAGTTTTACCCCCAATATTCCATGTAACCAGCTGAATTGTGGAGTAAATCCGAAATTATGGAACCATTTGCCATGACTGTCACAGCTAATGTAGTTCAGGACTTATCCCAGGTTTGCAGTAACAAAAGCTGTTGATTGTGTCCTTTTAATTAATTTATATTGTGTTAAGAGGGGAAATCTAGAACAATGAAGGGCAACTACAAGTGCTTCAACAGCTGTTGGACAACAATTCCCAGCATCTCCTGACTGTCTGGAAAGCAAAAAAGAGGCAGTTGCTACAGCTCACTAGCCATTATACAGAAGCTAATTTGTCTTAATTTCAATTTTGTTGTGTTTTGTAGTTTGATTCCAGCTACGGATCTTTGCCTGGATACCTGTATGCGAGAGTGACGAGATTTAGGTAAGAGGAATTCAGTCGAGGATGTTAAATTGATAAGATGAGGTTTCTTTTCATTCTGTAGTTACTGCTGGACATGAATAGTACCCATAACACCCGTTTTCCTTCACTGCAAAATTCTAGAAACTGCGAAAAAATTGCAAAACGCATTGAAGTCAATGGGCATTTTTACGCATTACTTTTTATACTTTTCTTACTCAAAATGCTTTAAAGTCAATGGGTTTTTTTTCTTATGGAGACTTTTTTGTCCAAATGCATTAAAGTCAATGGGCGTTTTTTCTTATGGGTGTTTTTCTCTGTGAATTTTCCCACGGCAAATTTTCGCAAATCCATGGCTGGGGAATAAATTCGCTCATCACTTCTCACGGGCTTTAATACATAGAGAAGTCAAACATTTTAGGAATTGTATCGTAGGAATCTAATAAAAAGAAAATAAATGTGTTACCCCTGCTGAGCAAAGGGGACAAGAAGAGTTACCTGCAGGGAGAGTGTTTTGCAGGGTAGAGATAATGGAGGACTCTACTGCTTGGGCAGCTTTTCATAACGCTTGTGATCAACAGGATTAAGTGACTCTCTGCATAGATATAAGGCAGAGGAATGGCTTAAATCAGATTATTAGACCCCATCAGAAAAGAAAGCAGATGTAGGCTCAGACCTAGGAGTGGGGATTGGGGACCACAGCAAAGAGTTATTCAGTGAGTAAGACAAAGTCAATGTAAGGACTATCTGCTCTGTTGTAAAAGTAGCAGCACAGTAGTGATGTGATGCAAGCAGCCTCAAATAGGAGGTGGGGGAGTGGAGTGTTAGCTCTTGGCCTTTATGCTATTATCATGATTGTGATTGCTCATGATTGGCTAACCCATCCTTTCAATTTCAGGCCAGGAAGTGTTGTAGCAGACTATACAATTGTAACAGACGCAGTCAACTCTTCAGTGCTCCAGGCGGCTAACACTGATTTAGTAGCCAACTTGAGTGCAACCTTCCGCTTAGCCACACCAGCCATTCAGAATGTCATTGAAGGTAAAGACTTAAAGCTCAGGTGGTATTACAGTGCAATAACCTGAATGTACTGGCCTGAAGCTTGTTCCATAACAGTAATTTGTTATTATGTAGAGCTCCTCAATTTCTTAGGCACAGCTTGCTGAACCCAGCACTATGACTAAGTGCTGGGTAAGCATGAAACGCGTTAGGCGTTAGAGGGAATACTATACATGTTTTTTAACTACTGATGTGAATAAAATATATATTTTTTATTGAATAGCATGTCTTGGAGAAATTATTGAGATTGTGGTTTTACCTCTGTTTGGTCACTAGAGGTCTCCGACATGCTCATTAATAGTATTTACTGATTCTGCTCCCAATTTGATTTAAATAACAGCTTGCTGAACGACAATTCTCCGGAGCATATACTCAAGGGTTAAAGCATTCTGGGAGCTGTATTCCATTAACAATTCCAATGAGCTGTATTCCATTACCAGGGAACCTAAGGTTTTGAAGAGGACTCTAGAGTCTATTCAGTGACAAAGACATTAGTGTTAAGATCACCAACCTCAGTCAGAACCCTTTAGATTACTTAATGGTCCATGGATATACAGATGTACAAAGAGATAGGGGACCTTGGAAGAATGTTAGAAAATGTGCTCTAGCTGTAGACAGTTGCAATAATATAGTGTCAAGAAATATGGGTTGAATCCCAATGAAATTGAACTGCATTGCAGCAATCTATAGAAGAACGCTTCTATTATTATCTATTATCCAAAATGTTAGTGGTGCTCTAGCTTGCTGGATGTCCAGATATGTATCACCATGTAATCACACGTCTTGTGTATCTACAGGAAAGTCACTCACGTGCATTTAGGGCCAATTTTATTGAGCCATGGACTGGCTTGTGATGAAATTGGAGAGGATAACTTGCTGCAGATGGAAGGCTTATCCCTCCCCAAAATGTTGACATTCAGAAGAAGCCAGTCTGTTAGTGCTGTTCCTTTCATTATGCAACAGTATTATATCAGACATCAGAAGAAGTGGGTCATGTGCCATATGGCTCTTCTTATATAACCAAATGATGCTCACCACTTTATCCATGTGACCCAGGTGCTTAAGCCCTTTCCTTGAAGGCAATTACAGTCTCTTTACTATATAAAGGGTAACTGTCACTCACCACATTGCAATGTTGGTCTGGGTGCTGCTCCCCAAACATAGAGATGCAGGAAGGTTACTGTGAACCACATCAGAATATAGATGCACATTAGTAGACATTCATTTGCAAATAAGTAAAGGGACTACTGTTGTGCAACTCTTCTGGTTTTGTTCTCCAAGTGCATTAAAATGTAGTTCAGTTTGAGCATGGAACAAGAGCACTTAGTCAGCTTTACAGTAAAGAAGATAAAAGGCACAGACTTAACTGGAGAAATGAAGAGGTTTATAGAGTAGCTTGAGAACAGGGTGGAGTGCTATGATCAAATCAGGGATTGGGGCAGATAGTGAGCCTGTCTGGGTGTACCGGGGCTTTATTGGCCTTATTAAAGGTGCAACTAGGAAACCGGTGGCAAGACAGTGGGGGAAAGTATATTTTCATCTTACTTTAAATTATGTCATGCATCTGATGAACAGCCAGTCCTCTGCTGTAAAATTCTACAATGTGCCCAATCCGAACACATTTATTAGTTTAGTTAAATGTAATAAATATGAACTTCTGTGTTTTATAACCCACTTTATGTCTTTCTTTACAGGACAGAGTAACCTAAATGTTTCCCCAGTCAACGTCTTTATTGGAGATAGAGTATCTCTTCTATGCACTGTAAACTCTGCTTCTACTAATGTACTATGGTATTTTAATGACACACAAAAAATTACATCTATTGCACCATTTGAAATTACCAACAAAACAACAAGTTCTACGTCAGAGTCCAACTTGGTCATAACCGGCATGACTAAGAATAATGCAGGCAAGTTTCTCTTATTTTATAGTAGTGGGGGTGTTTTAACTGTTTACCTGACTTTATGTGGGGGGGGGAACAAGGCAGGGACCAATATATAGTAAGGTTCTGGAGAGCAACAGTTATAAGCTAGAAGCATGGGCCTTGGCAGAAAAAAAAATTCCAAGTCATAAAATAAAAGCCTATATACAGTACCTACGGGTTAAGGAAATGCTTTATGTGGGATAGCAGGTATAGTAGGGAGAGATGGTGTCTATAGTAACAGTGGATAATAGTCTCTGGGAAGGGAGTGTGACTGTGGGATAGCAGGTGTAGTAGGGAGAGATGGTGTCTATAGTAACAGTGGGATAATAGTCTCTGGGAAGGGAGTGTGACTGTGGGATAGCAGGTATAGTAGGGAGAGATGGTGCCTATAGTAACAGTGGAATAATAGTCTCTGGGAAGGGAGTGTGACTGTGGGATAGCAGGTATAGTAGGGAGAGATGGTGTCTATAGTAACAGTGGGATAATAGTCTCTGGGAAGGGAGTGTGACTGTGGGATAGCAGGTATAGTAGGGAGAGATGGTGTCTATAGTAACAGTGGGATAATAGTCTCTGGGAAGGGAGTGTGACTGTGGGATAGCAGGTATAGTAGGGAGAGATGGTGTCTATAGTAACAGTGGATAATAGTCTCTGGGAAGGGAGTGTGACTGTGGGATAGCAGGTATAGTAGGGAGAGATGGTGCCTATAGTAACAGTGGATAATAGTCTCTGGGAAGGGAGTGTGACTGTGGGATAGCAGGTATAGTAGGGAGAGATGGTGCCTATAGTAACAGTGGGATAATAGTCTCTGGGAAGGGAGTGTGACTGTGGGATAGCAGGTATAGTAGGGAGAGATGGTGCCTATAGTAACTGGATAATAGTCTCTGGGAAGGGAGTGTGACTGTGGGATAGGAGGTATAGTAGGGAGAGATGGTGTCTATAGTAACAGTGGATAATAGTCTCTGGGAAGAGAGTGTGACTGTGGGTTAGCAGGTATAGTAGGGAGAGATGGTGCCTATAGTAACAGTGGGATAATAATCTCTGGGAAGGGAGTGTGACTGTGGGATAGCAGGTATAGTAGGGAGAGATGGTGCCTATAGTAACAGTGGGATAATAGTCTCTGGGAAGGGAGTGTGACTGTGGGATAACAGGTATAGTAGGGAGAGATGGTGCCTATAGTAACAGTGGATAATAGTCTCTGGGAAGGGAGTGTGACTGTGGAATAGCAGGTATAGTAGGGAGAGATGGTGCCTATAGTAACAGTGGATAATAGTCTCTGGGAAGGGAGTGTGACTGTGGGATAGGAGGTATAGTAGGGAGAGATGGTGTCTATAGTAACAGTGGGATAATAGTCTCTGGGAAGGGAGTGTGACTGTGGGATAGCAGGTATAGTAGGGAGAGATGGTGCCTATAGTAACAGTGGATAATAGTCTCTGGGAAGGGAGTGTGACTGTGGGATAGCAGGTATAGTAGGGAGAGATGGTGCCTATAGTAACAGTGGATAATAGTCTCTGGGAAGGGAGTGTGACTGTGGGATAGCAGGTATAGTAGGGAGAGATGGTGCCTATAGTAACAGTGGATAATAGTCTCTGGGAAGGGAGTGTGACTGTGGGATAGCAGGTATAGTAGGGAGAGATGGTGCCTATAGTAACAGTGGATAATAGTCTCTGGGAAGGGAGTGTGACTGTGGAATAACAGGTATAGTAGGACATATGGTCAGAAAAACATTTTATATCCTTGTTGCACATCTGTGACCCTGGTTATTTGAAGTGTAGCTCGGTATGGGTTAAATGGCCACAGTGTTCACAGTACTACAGTTATAAAACTCATTTTGCCACCTCCAAGAACAGCCCTGACCTGAGAACAATTTTAACAGTTGTTTTTTGTTTTTTTTTTAAAAACGTTTCTTTTAAACATTTTTAACCTTTTGTCTCTGCAGGAAATTACAAGTGCATGTTTGAAAATACCTCTGACCTTTATTTGGTAGATACAAACATAACCGTTGCTTCTATAACCATTACGGGACCTGATTCTGTACAAGTTACTTGCAACAACTCCGACTATACTTTGGTCACTTGTTCCACAGATGGGGACATTAACTCTCTTTCACTTACATGTTCTTCTGATCCAAACAAAGGTGTTTTCAGTAAGTGTTGTATAAATTAAGTTTCGTGTTTATCTTAATACTGTTTACCAAGTCAATTTGCCTTTGATAGCAAATCAGTTTCCACTGTTGCGGGAGAATTCTTGGATTGTGCATTGTGGGTAAAAAAAATATGGCGACTGGCATGGGTTTTACCACATTGAACATGTATCAGCATGAGCCCAATTGTAGTCTAAAAAGAATAATCAGGCAAAGTGACCCCTGAGCCCTAAATACATGAACTAAAAGAAATGCGAAACAAACAGTAACTTTAAATTGAAATATGCATGGAGTCCTCCCCCCCCCCCACTCTGGCTGATATCTGTGTATAGTGTATACTTGACTTACAATAAAATTGTATTGTTCAGGCTGAGTTTATTGACACATAAAGCAGTCAAGGTGAAACTTGAGTCTACCTCTTAGGGCAGAGACACACGTGGAGATTCGGGGAGATTTAGTCGTCCGGCGACAAAATCGCCTCTTCTTCGGGCAACTTATCTCCCCGAACTGCCTTCCCGTCGGCTAGAATATAAATCGCCGGCAGGATGGCACTCGGAATGATTCATTTTCCAAAATCGCCCGAAGTTTCCTCGTGAGGCAGTTCGGGGAGATTAATCGCCCGAAGAAGAGGTGATTTATTGCCAGGCAACTAATCTCCCTGAATTTCCATGTGTGTCTCTGCCCTTACATTCCATATACATGAAGCTCAGTAAGTTCTTCAAAAGTCTCTGCTCTAAGCCCCTTAGATCAGGGGGTATCAGAAGTTTTCAGCTCAGGATCAACCTTGGAGCTTCAAGTCTACCCTTAGCTCATAACATGGTTTAATTTAATAGGAAATATAGCAGTCATTCAGCTACAGGTTCCATAAATATCTTGAGCAGCTATGATTTTATCCAAAATGTCATCATAAGTTACCTGCAAGCTGGACTTTCAAGCTTATTTTGGAGATACACTTGAAATCTTAAGTGTATCTCCTGCCATCTCCTAGGTGGCTAGCACAACTGTTTTGGTCCACTGCTGTTGACCCTCTTTAAAAAAAACTTTTATTTATTTGCTTAAAATTTAACATGGAGTGAAGGAATAGAGATAAAAATAGTGAGGTTGTGGGGTAGGTACAACTCATTTGATGACATGTCTAAGGCATGGTATAGTCGGTAGGCAATATCTCAAGTTGGGGATGCGAGAAGTTCATGTACAACAGATGTTCTGCTCAGGTAGGTCAGCTATAGAGTGGGTGGACCTTGTTTATCAAAAGTAGGTGCTGTAGTGAGCTTCTAGGATAGGATATTTACTTTCCTAGCAATTATTATTATTATTATCAAATATCTAAAAAATGCCAACATATCCACAGTGTTGTAAATAAATAGGTGTATACATAAAACATACAGGAATACCCATAAAGACCACCAATAACTAATAGAAGAGGTAGAGATGACCCTGCCCAAAAGAGCTTACAATCTAAAAGAATAGCTTATAGTCTAAAAGTATCAGAAGGGTATATTGATGCCAAGAACTGTTTTTCAACTCATTTCATGAGACATGCCTCTAGGGATTTGGTGTTTGGCCAGACATTTATCTACCTTCTCCCAAAATCTAGATATAATAAGACAGGTCCACAATGCAAGCAAGAATGTTTCCAGACTCAACACACATTTAATGGTTAGGTTGTCTGATTTAAGGCCCATAGAGTTGAGACTGCTGGTGTGAGATTCCTTCTGTGGATCATGTAGTATTTTGTTAGAACATCATTGCTACCAATTACTGAGGACAAGTGGGAATGGGTGAGATCATCCCATAAAAAGATGCAATATTTTACATCTTACTGAATGCCTTACCATATCTTAAATACTGTTCATCACAGACAGGTCCCAGTTATGCGCTTCTGCTACTTGTTGGAATTACATGGTGCAAGCCAGTCCAGACCAGTGCACCGAGGGAAGCAAAGCAACCTATACGTGTACTTGTTTCACGCCATATGAAGCTAAGGTCTCTAAAGTCATCAGTGTCACCTATTTAAACCCAGGTAAGTGATTAAATTCTAAATGGTAGTTCTAATATCCTATACTACAACAGATCAAACATTACTATTATTTTTATGTAATGGTAATGTGCGGTTTGACCCAAAACTCAGGCTTGACCACTGGTTGGGCGGGTTCAGGTTGAAATTTGGCCAACCATTGCGGGTTAGAGTTGGGTCCGGGTCACATTGGGGAAGTACACTCCCCCACTGCTCCCAAAAATTCCCTGTCTTGGAACCAGAGGCACACAGATGTATTGTACAGAGCGAGAGGACGTGAATAACAGTCGGGAGCAGGTCCCACAATAGCAATATTTTGTAGTTTAGGGTTAAGGTTTTGCAGGTTAGGGTCAGGTGCAGGTTGAGATCTTCTTGACCCGCATATCACTGTTATGTAAGTATCAATTGGCATAAATGCCATCACTAAGAATAGTTTCTAAAATATGACATCTCTAAGTACCGATGTGTGCCATACACTGGTGTATTGACATCACTAAGTACAGATGTGACTATACACTGGTGTATTGACATCACTAAGTACAGATGTGACTATACACTGGTGTATTGACATCACTAAGTACAGATGTGACTATACACTGGTGTATTGACATCACTAAGTACTGATGGGGCCATACACTGGTGTATTGACATCACTAAGTACAGATGTGGTCATACACTGGTATATTGACATCACTAAGTACTGATGGGGCCATACACTGGTGTATTGACATCACTAAGTACAGATGTGGTCATACACTGGTGTATTGACATCACTAAGTACAGATGTGGTCATACACTGGTGTATTGACATCACTAAGTACAGATGTGGTCATACACTGGTATATTGACATCACTAAGTACTGATGGGGCCATACACTGGTGTATTGACATCACTAATCACAGATGTGGCCATACACTGGTGTATTGACATCACTAAGTACAGATGTGGCCATACACTGGTGTATTGACATCACTAAGTACAGATGTGGCCAAACACTGGTGTATTGACATCACTAAGTACAGATGTGACCATACACTGGTGTATTGACATCACTAAGTACAGATGTGACCATACACTGGTGTATTGACATCACTAAGTACAGATGTGACCATACACTGGTGTATTGACATCACTAAGTACAGATGTGGTCATACACTGGTGTATTGACATCACTAAGTACAGATGTGACCATACACTGGTGTATTGACATCACTAAGTACAGATGTGACCATACACTGGTGTATTGACATCACTAAGTACAGATGTGACCATACACTGGTGTATTGACATCACTAAGTACAGATGTGACCATACACTGGTGTATTGACATCACTAAGTACAGATGTGACCATACACTGGTGTATTGACATCACTAAGTACAGATGTGACCATACACTGGTGTATTGACATCACTAAGTACAGATGTGACCATACACTGGTGTATTGACATCACCAAGTACAGATGTGGCCATACACTGGTGTATTGACATCACTAAGTACAGATGTGACCATACACTGGTGTATTGACATCACTAAGTACTGATGTGACCATACACTGGTATATTGACATCACTAAGTACAGATGTGACCATACACTGGTGTATTGACATCACTAAGTACAGATGTGACCATACACTGGTGTATTGACATCACTAAGTACTGATGTGTTTAAGGAAGTGACGTATGAATCTATAAGCCTATGATTAAGTGTGGTGTTCCCGAAACGCGTCAGGCGATTTTGGGTTGGTGACCTGTTGCAATAAATTACCTTTTTTTAACCAGTGCTGCCTTTCTTCTTGTTCAAGTGTGGCCATACACTGGTGTATTGACATCACTAAGTACTAAGAAGATTTATTATACACCAGCAATAAATAAAGAATTGCTGATCCCAAATACACTTTTAGGACATATATTTAATTTCTTTGTTTAAGAGAGTGATGTTTCTTTAAGACTCACTTACAACCCTTAAGACCAGTGGAACACCGCTGATGTCAAATGCCCAGGCTGATGCACATGGAGCGATGACAGGTGGCCCTTGGCCCATTAGTAAGTGATTTGTCTCCTGTCACCCATCTATGTCAGTCAACCTAGGAACTTGTGCTAACACTGGGAGCAGTAATGGGCTAACAGGCCTTTTTGTGTGCTGCCACTTTCCACCGGAAAGCAGTAGTGGGCAAAAACCCTTAAGGGCTCTATAGGAGCATGTGATCCATAAGCCTAAGGTGATCCATAAGCCTAAGAACAGAACTTGTGCGACTAGCAGTGTAGAAGAGCTCTCAATACCATTTATCCTGAGTAGTTTAAGAGATGCATGGTGGTGGGGATATGGTTGGCAGATATGGGGGGCAGCTGTTCTTTCCTGCCTCAGGATGCAAATGCTGATCGTTCTTTCTCCTTGTTTCCAGGAGCTCAGTTAACATTGACTCCAGCTAGTGCTCTCACCATTTCCGAAGGGCGATCAATATGGTTAGCATGTCAAAGTTCTAAGAATGTATCTGATATTATCTGGAATTTCTCCGGCGCCATTAATACGACTGTTCAAAACACTTTCATCAGCTATACTGCTTCAAATTTCACCTCTATACTTTATATTCCAAGTGCAGTCACGAGCTGGAAAGGTGGGTACAATAGGTCTTATTTGTCTTGTCCCTGCAGGTATGGTTGATATTTCCATCTGGAAACAGGAATAAAAAATGGGGCACATGGTCATTACTTTACCTTCAGATATGTTTATTTCCCATACAAAGAACAAAACATCAGCCCAGATTAACAGTAGGTTATTTTATTAACAGGTATTTTTTATTGTTCATCGAAAACTCTGAGTGTACAGTCGGTCCAAAAGTCTGTAAATGTCGTCAAACTCATTCCAAGCTCCCTGATTGATATCAAACCAGTGGAAACCTTCTATGAAAGTGGCAAAGATACTAGCTTCAGCTGCTGTGGTTCAGACATGTCGGGTTACACCGCTACTTTGCAGCCTTCAGTAGGAAGAACAACAGGTAAGAAAAGTTTAAAAAATATATATATATAAATATATATATAGACAATTACAAGAGTCATCAGCACTCAACCCATTATCAATATATTTAAGACAGAGACATTTTGTGCATACTGCTACTGAAAAATGCCTTACCCTTTAAACAAAACAGGGATTGTTTGTCCATATATTGCAATATATTTAATCTGGCCAACTACGTCAAAGTCATCCCATATATATATATATATATATAATTGCAATAAAGGTGGACACATGCCCAGTTGTAACTCCAGATACAGGTATGGCATCTGTTATCCGGAAACCCGTTATCCAGAAAGCTCCAAATTATATAAAGCCCATCTCCCATAGACTCCATTTTATCCAAATCATCCAATGTTTTAAAAATAATTGTATTTTTCTTTATAATAATAAAACAGTAGCTTGTACTCGATAGGGATGTAGCGAACTGCCGTTTATGTGTTCGCGAACGCCGTTCGCGAACACCGGCAAAAAATGCGAACAGTTCGCGAACTGTTCGCGAACTTCGAACATCCGAAAATCGTTCGATTCGAACGATCGAAGGATTTTAATCGTTCGATCGAAGGATTTTCGTTCGAATCGAACGATCGAAGCCATTCGATCGAATGATTTCATTCAATCCAATGGCTTCGATCGTTCGATTCGAACGAAAATCCTTCGATTTTAGCGATCGAAGGAATCGAATGGTCGAACGATTTTTGACGCGAACGCCTATTGGCGAACGTCGCGCGACGTTCGCGAACATTCGGCGGACGCGAACAGTCGAAGTTCGCGCGAACT
Organism: Xenopus laevis; assembly: GCF_017654675.1. Taxonomy (NCBI): domain Eukaryota; kingdom Metazoa; phylum Chordata; class Amphibia; order Anura; family Pipidae; genus Xenopus; species Xenopus laevis. The sequence continues at coordinate 158,455,199 of NC_054379.1, forward strand.
AGTTCGCCGGCGAACAGTTCGCTACATCCCTAGTACTCGATCCCAACTAAGATATAATTAATCCTTATTGGAGGCAAAACCAGCCTATTGGGTTTATTTAATGTTTACAAGATTTTCCAGTAGACTTAAGGTATGAAGTTCCAAATTATGGAAAGATCCATTATCCGGAAAACCCCAGGTAACAAGCATTCTGGATAACAGGTCCCATACTTGTAGTAGAAAAGAATTTGGAAACCATGTAAACAGTGTAGCAACCTTTCCATTGACAGTTAATTGGTTTGGTGAGGCCAGGAGGCTCACATTCTAAGTTTTATTTAACTTATAGGCAGATTTTTAACAGGACAAGGGTATCTTATGATCACAGACACTTACTATGTTGTTGTGCTTCATCCTAGATATGATATTAAATGGCAACTGTTTCAGTGTGAATTACAATTGTGTTGGCTGTAACGATTACACGGCCTTCTGCACAATTAAAAACTCTTTGGGTGATACTGTTAACAGCCGCACCATGAAACTGACTCTTCGCCAACCAGGTAAGTGCACACGCTGAAGTTAAAAAACTGATTTTTAAAGCTAATATGTTGCTTTGTTTTAAGTTGTTTTTTTTTTTGTTCACCTTTGAAATAACGTTTAGTAACGTTTAGTATGGTGTAGAGAGTGATGTTCTGAGACAATTTGCAAATGGTTTTAATTTTTTAAGCTTTTTTAGTTATTTAGCTCTTTATTCAGCAGCACTTCAATTAGCATTTCAAGCAATCCGGTAGCTAGGGTCCAAATTACCTTAGCAACTATGCATTGATTTGAAGAGACTGGAATATGAATAGGAGAGGCCTGAATAGAAAGCCGATTAGTAAAAAGTAGCAATAACAATACATTTGTAGCTTTACAGAGTATTTGTTTGTTTAGAAAGGGGTCAGAGACGCCCATTTGAAAGATGCAAGGATTAAGGAAAATAACTATAAAACTAAAAAAAAAAAAAAACAGTGAAAACCAGTTGAAAAGTTGCTTAGAATTGTCCATTCTATAACATACTAAAAGTTACCTTTAAGCCTTTAATGGAGAATTAAACTCTATTATTGAACAAATCTGAGACCTTCTGCAGGTCATGGAACTCTGAGTTAATTTCTAATCCCTTCATATTTAACAAAGGGGGGTACATTCATTCTAATACACAAGTTTCAGTGAGTCATGTGACAGAATTTATACCACTAAGATCTGATTATATCTGATGACATCACTAAGCACTTTATATACCTTTTGTTTTATATATGTATTTATACATTTACTGAAAGTTATAGTGGGTAAAGTTATAGTGGGTAAAGTTATAGTGGGTAAAGTTATAGTGGGTAAAGTTATAGTGGGTAAAGTTATAGTGGGTAAGCTGAATTATATACTGTAGTTTTAAAGACGTTTTGTCATAATTCAGTATTTTTGTTGACTGTCAAACTTGCACCAGAATTGGTAGACCTAAATCCTGGCCAGACAATTACTCTGTACCCCAAACTAGATCATTAGTTTCTGTTTATTGATTCCGAATTATTGTTTTTATAGAGACAATCAGGTGCCAAAACCCACCAGGCATTGGAGCGATAGGCGACATAATTACAGTCCCTTGTGCAGATGACAATATTAACCTAACTGGAAACAAGAGTTTCACCTGCACTCCGACTGGTTGGCAGCCCATATTGCCCAATAACTGCGTACTGAAAAGTCTCAACAGATTGGCCAATGACATTGTGGTAAGAAATTACAAATACCGTTAACAGCAACAGAATTGGAAATTTTACATTTGTCTTTTTTTTAGTGAGCCGAGCTCCTCCCTCCTAATGCATATCATATCATTGGATGCTTCATTAGAGGAGGTGTCCAGAGGCGGCAAAGAAATTAAGTGGGAGGAGCTCAGAGGCCATGGAGCACTGAGGTATCTCTGTTCTTTTGGTATGGTTGGTATTGGTATGGTTGCAGTAGGAGGAGTGGGCCCTTAAATTTGGAGAACGGTGGGCCCCGGACCCCCCCAACTCTGTCTGTATTATTATATTGTCTATTAGTGTAAGGGTTAGGGTTGGGCAGTAATCACATGTGTATCAGGTGGCTTGTTATAACTGATATGGTGATATGAATGGGTGACTTGTTATGTCTGATCATACAGATCGTACAGATAGACAAAGAGCAAACTATCAGTGTATCAGTGATTCAGACACAGAATATCTAGGACAGCAGCTACATATTCACCCTAAATCTCACCCTAAATGACCTTCAAGCTGGGCTTTCAGGTGTATCTCCTCAACCTACAGTCAAAATCTGCCATACATGCTCAAGCTAATAGCACAGCCTTTATATTTCAGCCAGATATTTGCTTCCCCCGGCTCCTGTTGACTCGAACGGGAAATGCCAGGCAACATGTTCAGCACTGTAAAAGAACCAAATGCCATCAGCAGTGCAATACAACAGTTCAAATGTCTTACATGCTATTGAATATAAAGCGCCAAAGAAAAAAATGTGTGTATTTTTATATTTCCCAGAATCTGACAGGCCCAGCTGGGACAGACATACTGCACTTGTATGTTGAAGACCTTAGCACCACGGTGACGACAGAGAGGGAAAACATAACTTCTCAACCAAGCAACATCATAACTGTAGTCAACATCCTACAGCAAGTGGAGAACAGTACTACAACTGTACCACAGGCTGTTATGCAGGTAAGCCTTGTGCTATTGCATATAATCATGTATTTTCCTAAAATACTTTTTATACTGAGAAGTCCGGTTCTTTTCCCTTGCAAAGTATCACACCTGGACACCTGGATAATGCTCAAACTCAGAAGACAAAGGGGGAAATTTACTAAAGGGCGAAGTGGCTAACGCTGGCGAAAATTTGCTGGCGTAATTTCGCCAAGGAGATAGACTCTGGCGCATCTTCGCACTCTAACGCCAGGCGGATTTTCGGTCTGGCGAAAGAGCGTTACTACGCAAATGCACTAAGTTATTGATTTTACTGGCCGTTACCTTAATCGCCAGACTTGCCTTCGCCACCTCAGACCAGGTGAAGTGCAATAGAGTAGATAAGAGTTCTTAAAAAAAAAGTTGAAAACTTTTCTAAGTCCCAAAAAATGCTGGCGTTTTTTCCTATTTAAAGGGTGATAGACTGAAAAAGATCATACATTTTTTTTGGGGTTCCCCCTACATTTGCTAACATATGGCACCTAAACTATACTGTGGGCACATGTGTAGGGCAATATAACAACTTGATATAGTTTTACTAAGGTTCCCTGGCCTTGTGTAGTGTAATGTATTTGCTGCAGCATATAAATCCATTGTACTTTAACTGCACGCCGTATGCTAATTAACCAACGCTAGTGTAACTTCGAACTGCTGAGCGTGATTTCGCTTGCGTAATTTCGCCAGCGTTCGGTACCCTGTGCGCAACTTTGGATCTTCGTGAATTAACGTTGTCCAGGCGAATTTACGCCCGGCGAAGTGTTGCGATGTGCGCGAAGCCATCGCTGGCGAATTTTCGCCGGTTAGTAAATTTGCCCCAAAGCTTCATTGATTAGGTGAACCAATACTGTGAGCAGCAATACAGCAGTCGGCAGTTCCGGAAAAAGAATCTGCCTCTCTTATTAATACACACGTTTTTATACCATGACACAAACATCATTAACATTTTTGTAACTCATCTACATTTGGGTCTGTGTTGCCTTCTAAATTATGGGTGGTGTTGCCTTTTCAACAATGGGTAGTGAACATTAGTATGGCTGATCTATTTGAGACTCAAGGTATCTGAGAATTACCAAAGTGTGTGTTAAAAGCAACAGCCTAAGGTGTTTAATGGGGAACTGAAATCCTAAATACACTTATATAAATCACAATCTTGAATTCTGCCTTTGTTTCGAGAAGCTCGTTTGTATTCTGCCTTACAGTATGCTGCTAAAAAAACAAAGGCACCTTTCTCTATTACCAGATGTCCCCGTAAGTAGTTTGGTTTTCGATTTAGGCAACTTTTAAATACACTTCTGGTACTCCAGCCCTTTTTGTTGATAGTCTAATGGGCAAAAAAGACTGCTGAAGTCAATGAGAGCCAATTCCAACATCATGACAAACTGGTCTGACTTTATATTACTGCTATAATGAAGTTAGTCCATTGATAACCAGGGCAGCTACTGTAGGAAGACTCAAAGATTTGCCAGGCACAAAAGGCAGGTGTAGCGGGGAAATCCCCTGCACGTTTATTTAGTCATATGATGTAACGTTTCGGGTTCATGCCCCTTCTTCAGACATGCAGAATGGGCATGTCTGAAGAAGGGGCACATCCCCGAAACGTTACATCATATGACTAAATAAACGTGCAGGGGATTACCCCGCTACACCTGCCTTTTGTGTCTGGCAAATCTTTGAGTCTTCATATTGTTGGGAGAGTTGCCGACCCCTCCAGCCAGCACAAGGCATTCGCAGATAGGAGAGGATATCTGGTTTGCCCAGCTACTGTAGGAGCCATGTGCATCTTTGGGGGTATTAAACTTGTACAGGCAGAGGCAAATAAGGGGTGCAGGAATGGAGGGGCAGACTGGGCATTACATCTTTATATAAACATAAACTGCAGTAAGTGTTTTATTTTTAATATCAACCTCTAAGAATACAATGAAATGGTAGGCAGCCATTTTTTTATGTAGCTAACTGGTGTGCAAGCCTGAACACTTATTAATGCCTTGATCTTCTCTCCAGAACTTTCTACAGACTGTCAATGTGGTTGTAGATGAAGCATCTACAAACTCCTGGGGGGCAATGAACAATAGGACTGAAAGGAGTACCCAGCTGCTTGAATCCGTGGAGAAATTTGCCAGAAAACTTCAAATTGACAATGGAGGAAACATTTCAATAAAAAACAACTCCAATGTTCAGTTAGTTGGTATTATTGCAAGTCCATCAAGAAACTATGATGAAACTTTTAGTTTCATCCAAGGAAATAATTTAACAGGCAGTGTTCTTATCCCACAGTCTAGCGTAAACCAAATGCAGGCCAACACCAGCATTATTACTATTGCCTACGCAACTTTGAAGGACATTTTGCTTAATACCTCAACTGAATTTGTCAATGGTCTAGTCATGACAACAGTACTCTCCAACTCAGTGCCCTCCACTTTTAAAATTTCAATGAACTTTAAGAAGAGCAATCAGACACTGAATGTTCCGGGATGTGTTTTCTGGAATCTGACTACAAATAACTGGGACAATACCGGGTGCCGAGGTGTAAACTATGATTCTAATGTGACGTGTGAATGTGATCACTTGACTTCCTTTTCAATTCTCATGTCCTATAAATCAGTGGATAGTATCATACTGGATTATATTTCTTACATTGGCTTGGCTATTTCAATTATCAGCTTATTGATTTGCATCATGATTGAAGGACTAATATGGAAGTCAGTGACCAAGAACAAAACGTCCTACATGCGCCATGTTTGTTTGATGAACATTGCCGTATCGCTCCTCCTTGCAGATATTTGGTTTATCATTGGTGCAGCCATATCTACTCTACTGAAATCAGATGCCACAAATTCTACTAACACCAACGCCTGCGTGGCTGCAACATTTTTCACTCACTTTTTTTACTTGTCCTTATTTTTTTGGATGTTGACTATGGGACTCATACTGTTCTATCGACTCGTCTACGTCTTGCACGACATGAGCAAAAGTCGCATGATGGCAATAGCGTTCACCGTGGGTTATGGCTGCCCTCTTCTTATATCCATTATTACGGTTGCCGTCACACAACCAAGTAAAACATATATGAATGACAATGCTTGCTGGCTCAACTTCAGAGACAGCAAGGCCTTCATCGCATTCGTCTTGCCAGCACTGACAATTGTCCTTGTCAACTTCATCATCCTTGCGGTTGTCATCATTAAACTTCTCAGGCCATCAGTTGGAGACAAGCCGAAGAAGGAAGACAAGAGCACCTTAGTACACATTGGGAAGAGCATAGCCATCTTGACACCGCTATTAGGTCTTACCTGGGGTTTTGGTATAGCAACAATTATAGCTCCTGATGCTATATGGGTCCTTGGTATTTTCTCAGCACTCAACTCACTTCAGGTAAGCTACAGCATGCACATGTGTCTGAAAACATGAAATGTACATTTGCATTCCCAAAAAAGACCACAGTACACATTTCCTAAGCTTTATACAACTAGAAAGTGCCATGCAGAATTTTCCAATGTAATTTCAACAATTGATTAAAATTTCACCAAAATAACGTCCTATTTCAACAGAAATAATACATTTTAGTACATTACTCTTTCAATCTACTGCCTCGTTGATAACCTATTTATAAAAGATTTCAACTTGTTTTATAATTAAAATATCATTGTCTGGTCTCTGGGCCTACATTGTAGGTGAGTACAGAAGGTTGAGGAATTTAGCAAAACTAGAGAAACAATTTCAACTCCATTTCTATTCTTACAACTATTTAAAGGGCATGTAAAGGCAAAAAAAAATAAAATAAAATTTTTACTTTCTTTAATAAAAGAAACCTATCTCCAATATACTTTAATTAAAAAATGTGCACTGTTTTTATAAAAAAAAACTGACAGTATGCAGTGAAATTCTCCCTTCATTTACTGCTGTGGATAGGAATTGTCAGACGGTCCCTAACTGCCCTGCAGGGAAACAATCCTACTTATGAACAGCAGGGGGAGCCCCCGCCTTACTTCCCAGTCATGCAGAACTCAAGCAGCTTTGTTTGTTTCCCTGTAGAGCAGTAGGCGGAGATTTGTATTGGATTTTATTTTGGCTTTACAACCCCTTTACTGTTTCCAACTCCAGCTGCAGGGACAAAGATCATGGAGCCAGATTTAAACAGTTAAACTGGGATTCTATTTGGAGGATTATTTTGCTGCAGCCACTGGTTCTGCAGAGTTGGAGAAAGTTTGTATTAAACAATACAAAAACTATAAAATCCACATTAGATTACATGACAACACAGGACCCAGTGCAGTCTGTATATTCTGGTTATTAATCAGTCTTGCTGTATCAGCTTCTACGGCAGATATTTTTTGACCTGTGCTGTTTTGATAATTTATGATGATTCCTAAACTTAGCCCAGACCACACTGAGCATGTGTGTAGTCTTGGTCTTAAAAAGATGTATAACAAAGTTACAAGATGGTGACCCCCGGGGGCCAACTTTGAAACCATAAATCATTTTTTGATTAGGCTTGTGGTGCAGTAAGTTCATGTTTATGTTTAGTATACAAAATACAGAATTTCTAGCCTTATTCTAATTTAGACTTTACTTCCCCTTTAACAACTTCCTCACCGTCTGTCAGTATTAGACAGAACATTTCTCAAAACTCTATATGCAAATTTACAAATTGCATGAATTACAAAAAAAGTCAACAGAATCAAAAAGATTCTTTATAAAAGGGTAAAAAAAACAAACCTTTTTTAAATACTTTATGAAAAAAAAACCATTCCAAGGTTTCTAGGTTGAGTTCCAGTATCATAGACAGACTGTTAAACCTCTAGGCCAACATGATATTAAAGTTGGTCACATATGCCAATTCAATTTTGACATCAGATTATTTGCAGTTTGTGAACGCATGGTGTTAGTCCATATAGCACTAAAATAGGAACATGTTTTAATGGAGAGAAGTGCTGCCTTTTCACTACCTGGTCAAGTGATATCCCTCACTAGGATGACAAACTGCATTTTCTATCCAGTTAGACCAATTGGAATCCAGCTTGATGACAAAAAAGTCTGTTGGAACTGCAAGTATTCCAATGGTTGATCAGTTTGTTTGAAATCAGCCAAACTGCCCAGTGTATGTCCAGTTTTAGATGATGACTGTAAAATATTTAAAGTAGTGCAATGAGAATTAAACCAAAATAATCAACTCAAAGGGGGGGCAACTTAAGCTTTAAACTTGTATACCCCAGAACAAATAACTTTATTTACTTGTCTATGTTATATTAATATACATTGATGAGTAATATACTGTTTACTCCAAAATCCTTATTACGTTATCCTAGTTGATGAAATCACTACTTTGGTCAAATTAAACTGATTTTCCATCTTCTGTTATCTTTAAATATGGCCCCTCTCTCTCTCTCTCTCTCTCTCTCTCTCTCTCTCTCTCTCTCAATGAACAGTAATAAACACTATGAAGGTGAAAAGAGCCCTATTGATATGATTCCTCTGACTAATTCTCAACCCTATGCTTTGTTTATTTCAGGGGCTGTTTATTCTGCTGTTTGGGTGTTTGCTCGACAAAAAAGTAAGTTCCAGTCAAAGCAGAATATTACAACTTAACACTCAAGAATTCTTTCAACTAATCCTAACTTTTTCACTTTTAAACAATTCCAGGTTCGCGATTCGTTGCTCAGCAGATTCTCATTGTCAAGGGGGAGTTCACAGCAGACAAAGGTACTCGATTCCTTCGTAAAACTCAACACATTATGTACATTTATTCACCCACAACAATTCACGTTTTACCAAGAGTTCTTTATCTACCCACCAGCCAGTATTCTTCTTAATACTCTGAATCCTAGGAAGCCATATTTATTGTGGTGTACCTTGTTTAAGTCTCTAGAGCAGAGGTCTCCAACCTTTTTTTTTCTTTACCTGTAAGCCACACTTAAATGTAAAAAATGTTGGATAGCAACATAATCATGCAAACAATTCATAGGGGTGCAAAATATTGGATTTCATACAAAAATAATGTGCAATACATTGAATGCAGTGATGCTGGTAATCCCATGACCAAAGCCCTCTAGAGTTTCAATAAGATGTGCAAATTAAGAGGCCAGCATCAACCTCAAAAATATCTTGTCCATGTAACATCTGACTTTGCATTACAATGTAATTGAATATAAACATGCCATCAACACATAATTCCGACAACCCTTGGAACAAAGAATTTGGGGAAATCTTAAAATTGGTTCAATGCATTTGACTCCAAAAACCAATAAAATCTTAAGATATCTTAAGAATCTTTTCAGGCAGGTTTTAAAAAACAATGTTCTCTTGCTCATTGGATGAATATACAGTAAATGCTGAAACTGCTGCAGATCTATTAGCTTATATTGTGTAAACATATTTACTGCAGGAAATTTGCTCCAGTAAAATTACTATTCCTTAAATTTAAGAGTAATAACTGGTCAAGTAAAGAAATTTCCTACCACTCTTTGCAGTTATGTTAGTAATGATTTTATAGGATAAAATGTGATTTCTTTTTCATTATCAAATTACCATTGAGAGATATTGATGCAATTATCCTTTCTGACTGATGTAGTCAAGAACGAGTCTCCCTCCCCAACAGAATCAAAATTATTATTGGTTTATCTTGTGTCCCTTGTATTACTTTATTTGGGTGAGGTTGAGGCCAAATGTTAACCTTGTTCTCACATTCAAAAATCTTTATTTTTTTCCCCACAGACTTCCCATGTTACTACATCAGAGATTCAGTTCTCCAGAGGAGTCTTCAACATTTTTGCTAAAAAGGGTAAGCATGAAACCATCACTGGAGAACTATTCATGCTCTGCTAGATTTATGAATATTCTCAGGTTATCTGCATGTAGCACTGGCACACCTACAGTATCTGTTACATCTAAATGCAAGTCTTCACACTCAATGCTTTTATTATAAGTTGCAACTGGTGCATACAAAGCACATCCGGATTCATCTGACAGGCTTACTGGCTTCCCGGCTTCCCACAGTACATTCACATCTCTCATTGATTTATGGGAACCTTGTATCATTTTCTGGTCCTAGCCGCAGATAGGATTTCTTCACTCTTGCCGTCTAAAGGACCAATTTAATCTGCCTGTGTATGGCCACCTTAAAGGGGCAGATAAAAGATGGCGACAGACCAAGTCAGCAGCTTATCGGCCCATTTGTAGAGCCCCCCAACGGGCTTTCCTGATCAATATCAGATGTGATCAAGCAGGCTAGAAAATCCTGTCGGACTGCGGCCGCATCTTTTTGTTGATGCGGTCCCACAATCTGACCACCCATTTGGCCTCCTTTCTGATCCGATCGTTGGACCCTAGATTGGATCAGCCCGATATCGCCCTCTTCAATGTGTACCTATCAGGGAGAGATTCACTCATTTGGCGACATCGCCAAACGAGTGGATCTCCCTGTGTATGGCCACCTTTACTCAGGAGACCCTGCCTATCTTTACCTATCCATCCAGCATTCAGGAAAAAAACTCCCATATGTTATCCCCTTATGTGGCATTTGTACCCCCTCTACTGGCCAAGGTCTGTACTACAGTAAACTTAAGTTACTGCTGCACCTAGTGGCCTACTGACAAAAAGCTTCAACTTCTATTAACACTTACATCAACCTATACTAGAGGATTAGCATAACCTCGGGCATCCTCACTTCCACTACCTGACATTAGGCCAAATGGAGCCTTTAGTATATAACCATTTGTATTTGTTTGTATTTGAATATATATATATATATATATATATATATATATATATATATATATATATATATATATATATATATTGATAAAGGTCCCCAGGTGGGAACGAAACGTTGGACAATGCTGTGTTACAAATAAAAACACTTTAATTCACCTTTACTAGAGTGAGCTGATCCCTGCATCGATTGTATCATTCCAATTGATCGTGCACCTCGCCTGCGACAAAGACAGAGTGCGGACACCCAAGCATCTTTATATCTATATAATGCCTTGACTTAGAAACCATATTCAAACAGAGGACAATGAAGATTTATGAAGACTTAGCCTCTTGAAAGAAGAAATTAAGTTCTATGAACTGCTTTATATTTATAAGTTCTCTTTTAGCCGCCCCAAAACCACATTTTCAGCCCCTCAAAACCTTGTGACTATGTTGAGGTTATATGAACCTCGAAAGTGGTTGTCCTTGTGTTTTTATGTATTCTATTTTAAATTCTGTTTTCTGTTCTTATATAGGAAGGTTTGTGAGATAAATCAAATGTAGGACAGGATGTGTTAATCCTCTTTCTTCCACACCTTCATCTAATGGCTACTTGTACTATAATACGACCAGAGCCCCTGCACAAACTGATACACGTGTTTCTTTTCCCATATAGGTGCTTATAATATTTCTACTGCCCAGAGGAGTTCTACAAGTGAAACACCATCAAATTCCTACTCCTTACTCACCTGAAAACAAGACAGTGCCATTGTCCTTGTATATGCCCAAATACATTTTGGGACACTTTTAAAATATACTGTATGCACTTTATTGTTTATTGCCATTTGTCAGTGACTCTGTGTATTACTGTCATGCCCAACTGTCGGCTTCAATGCCTTTCTCACAGTCAAACACTGCAGACTGGATTACAGCTTTCTAATTCTCTGTGGAGATGGGACTCAGTGAAGACATCTAGTTTGGTCTGGGGTTTATTGAGGCTCCCCACAGCGGCTGTATAGGAGGGGGGTACGTGGCACCCAATTCTTTTAGAATTGCTGAAGGATTGCTGAAAGAGGCAGTTGATGGTTGTTATTGTTTATGTTTTATGGACGATTGGTGAAAACACTCTGACCCCTCTCCCCATGTTTAGTGTAACCTATATAGAATAACATGTTCATTACTGATTATTGTGTAAAAAAAAAACCCTATAATGTAAGTGTTATAATGTTCCTTACCAGTTTGGAATATTTTATTCCGCTTCCTTCTGGGAAGGAACATACTATTAAAGTGCAGTATGCTGAGAAGTATAGATAGAGTAGATTATTCTATTACCCGCATGGACATCAACTTCAAGTTTAATGGATGTCCTTCAGGTGGAGCAATGGAAGCACCTTTCTTTTGTAAAATGTTCCTCTCAGCTTATGACGGAGCCAGCTGGATACAACATGGGATATTCCTAAATTCATTCGGGCTGGTGCAATTGACAGTTTGTATATATACTTGCCAGTTCTAATCCACTCTTTATTAAAACAGAGCGAAGTTCTCTGTTTCATTAGCCTGGTTTATATGTGCTATCACCCGAACACCTGTTGATATATAGTTTTTTTTGTATGTTAAACAAAGTTATAAATTATTGAAAGAGCTTCAATTAACTTTTTGGACTCCTAAGGTGCCAGCTGGTTCCTTGGTTCTGAGAATAAAGTCTTGGTTTGTTGATGCCGTGTTGAGTTCACTTAACAGATATAAGCATTGCATATATGAATACTCTATAGGGTACACATATAGGTGTTTAATCATTCCTCCTATAATTTATTTATTACTTACGTTTGTAAAGAACATTAAAGCCAGTATCCACTCACTGTCTTATGTCTGTCAGTTTGCTTTTCTGTTACCTATAGATACTATCTGCTATGAGAACTTAAAGATATACGTTTTCTAAACTGGCCACCTGATTTTTATTTTATTATAGAAAAGCTTAGGTCCTTTCATAAGACATGAAATGAATAATGAAAAGGTACAATAAAACACTATGTGATGCAAGAATGGCATATTTAATGGGCTATCTGTGACCCCAGGCAGAAGTACTATAAACACTAGGCTTTTGCTAGGTCCGTGACATGTTATTAAACCATTCAAAAAAAAAGTGAAGGCAATAAGATGAAGCAGTACTCAGATGTTACCAAATTGATAAGTGCCTTTTTAGGCCATTCGTCACAACAAAGTCCTGGTTCTTGGTTCAGGTGTGTGGTCCAAACTTGGCTGTCATATTAAATCCTAAAGGTGGATACATTTTTTTTTTTCAATTTGAAACTATGTAGAGTAGAAAAATCAGACTTGCAAGGCTCTTCTAGAGTGTGTGTCGGTTATTGCATACTCTTGCCAATTCCCCTTCCTATATATTTATCTTTTTTCCCTAATAATAACATTGGGATCAACCATTATTTTTACCGTCCTGGCATACTCTGCCTGCCCTATGCTCCCTGTGTGTGTCATACTCTGCCTGCCCTATGCTCCCTGTGTGTCATACTCTGCCTGCCCTATGCCCCCTGTGTGTGTCATACTCTGCCTGCCCTATGCTCCCTGTGTGTGTCATACTCTGCCTGCCCTATGCCCCCTGTGTGTGTCATACTCTGCCTGCCCTATGCTCCCTGTGTGTGTCATTCTCTGTCTGCCCTATGCCCCCTGTGTGTGTCATACTCTGCCTGCCCTATGCTCCATGTGTGTGCCATACTTGTCGTGTTTTGGTAGCCGAGGATGAGTAGAGTATAACAGTGTTTTATTAGCAGATTCATGCAGCCATTACACATCAATAGTAGCTTCACTCTAACACCCTAAGCTGTATAGAAAGTACTGTGCATGCACAACACAACTCATGTGCACAGTGACACCAACAGGCCATTTGTATAAACACCACAATACTCCGCCTGCCCTATGCTCCCTGTGTGTGTGTCATACTCTGTCTGCCCTATGCTCCCTGTGTGTGTCATACTCTGTCTGCCCTATGCTCCCTGTGTGTGTCATACTCTGTCTGCCCTATGCTCCCTGTGTGTGTGTGTCATACTCTGTCTGCCCTATGCTCCCTGTGTGTGTGTGTCATACTCTGTCTGCCCTATGCTCCATGTGTGTGCCATACTCTGCCTTCCCTATGCTCCCTGTGTGTGCCAAACTCTGCCTGTGTGCCCTGCTCTGCCATTGGAACATAAGCCTGGTAGGGGTTTGTTCTGGGGGTAGGGTTGCTACCTGTCTGGTTTTCAGTAACGTAACTTAGGGGGTGATGGGCCCTGGTGCGGGATGCACAGCCGGGCCCCCCACCCCCTCCGATTTTCGGCCCACATTTCAGTGGTGTGCAAGCTGCTGGGGGGCCCTGAGGGGGTGCGGGCCCTGGCCTGCTCGCACCCCCTGCTCCCCCGGTAGTTCCACCACTGCTGGTTTTGACCCAGACAGCCTGGTATTTTGAAGGGTTGTCTGGGTCAAAACTTCCTGCCCGGTTTTCCAAATTAGGAAAACCAGGCAGGATTCCCCATAATTGACACTTTGATCTGCCAATCGATGATCACTGCATCACAGCCCTGCCCCCTCCACATCCCGTCCCTGCCCCCTGCCCAATCTCCACCGAGCGAAGAGGTGGCAACCCTATCTGAGGGGTTGTTAGCATTTGAAAATTGTTGTTAGGAGCCCCTAAGGTGTTTAATCATGTGCTGGGGGGGATGCTGTGTTATCCACAGAGGATAATGAGGCATATGGTTTTAAAGGAAAACTATACCCCCCAAACAATGTAGGTCTCTATTAAAAGATACTGAGTAAAACAGGTCATGTGTAAAACCCTGCTTCATGTAAATGAACCATTATCATAATAATATACTTTTTTAGTAGTATTTGCCATTGGGTAATCATAAATAGAAAATTGCTATTTTAAAAAATAAGGGCCGCCCCCTGAGATCGTAAGATTCACTGTGCACACATACAAACCACATGTAAGGTCACATGAGCCAATTAACAGACAGAGTTCTGCCTTTTGCTTCCTCACTTCTTCCTGTTACAGTTAGTGTTGTAGTATTTCTGGTCATGTGATCTCTGAGGCAGCACAGATAGAGTCACGAAATGGTGGTTCAAGGCAAGAGATGTAAAAGGGCAATATTTATGTAAATATATATTCCAGTTTGGTAAGATTCTTTAATATGTCATTCAATTTGATATAAACTATCTGTTGCTTAAGTATTCATTTTGGAAGTATAGTTTTCCTTTAAGGATATGACTTAATCTTGTTTCACATATGAGTGATAAGTGATATCCCTGCAGTGAGCACCAACCATTTGGTTTTTTGGTGTGCTACCACCATTAATGTGGACATGGTCTTGTGGTAACATGGGTGTGGTTTAAAGTGGGTGTGGTTTAAAAACAGGGAGTGGTCAACTGGCTTCCATTATCTGCCCTCCACCATGTAGGGCAGAAAAATTCCTGCCGTCGATACCACAGAAGTTGGACAGCACTGCACTAATTAATAAAGTGCTATCTAATGCAATGGATAGTTTTGGGCTCCAGTCCTTAAGAAGGATGTCAGTGAGCTGGAAAGTGCACAAAGATGTGCAACTAAACTGGTGTAGGGGAGTTATGTATACTTTTCTCTCCTCTGTGTTGTTCTGTGCAAGGAGGGGGAGGAGGCTGACAGGAAGAAGGAAGAGCTGCACAGGAAGTGATGCTGTGAGAGAGAAGCAGCAAGGTATAAAGCAAGGTGCTGCAAGGTCCCAGATATTACTGTGTGTGTGAAGTCAGTAGGGAACCCCAGTGGCAGAAAAGTGAGCTCTAATTAGGGTGCAGAGGTAATGGCGGCCCTTGTCAAGGCTCTGAAGAGCAAAGCCTTCTCTCCTCAGGCAGAGTCAAGGCAGCCAGACACCCTAGCCAACCCGTCATCCTGCAGGAACCAGTAAATGCATGGCTGGTGATATAACACTGGGACATAGCGGCCAGTTCCTATATTCAGCGGGGGAGTGAAGGCATCGAACAGGGAAAGAGGTAAGTACCCAGCACCCCCTCAGCTTTACACCCTACGCACCCCATATAAAACCATATAAATGAAATAATATGAAGTAGCTCCTGGCTGGCAGGCAGCATAGATCACTGTTATTTAAAAGTACAATGTCCTCCAAATAAGCCCATCAACCTTTCCTCTGTGTATGTGGTCAGGGAAGTTCCCAGGTTGGGGTATCACTAGGGTTGCCACCTTTTTAAAAAAATGTACCGGCCAGTGGTGGAGGCGTAACTAAATGGGTGGGCCGTGATGCAAAAAGGGGCGGGCCACGGTCGTGCCGCAAAAGGGGGCAGGGCCACATCGCAACAGGAGCAGAAGACGAAAAAAAGGTAAGTTTCCACCAGAGGGCCAAGGGATTTTGTTAAAGGAAAACTATACCCCCAAAATGAATACTTAAGCAACAGATAGTTTATATCAAATTGAGTGACATATTAAAGAATCTTACCAAACTGGAATATATATTTACTTAAATATTGCCCTTTTACATCTCTTGCCTTGAACCACCATTTCGTGACTCTATCTGTGCTGTCTCAGAGATCACCTGACCAGAAATACTACAACACTAACTGTAACAGGAAGAAGTGAGGAAGCAAAAGGCAGATCTCTGTCTGTTAATTGGCTCATGTGACCTTACATGTGGTTTGTATGTGTGCACAGTGAATCGTACGATCTCAGGGGGCGGCCCTTATTTTTTAAAATGGCAATTTTCTATTTATGATTACCCAATGGCACATACTAATAAAAAAGTATATTATTATGATAATGGTTCATTTACATGAAGCAGGGTTTTACACATGAGCTGTTTTACTCAGTATCTTTTAATAGAGACCTACATTGTCTGGGGAGTATAGTTTTCCTTTAAGGGTATTACATTGCCGGTAAATTTGTAATAACGGCCCCGGCCCTGGCAGGTGTTTTAGTAGGCAACCCAGGAATCCTGTAGCGCTACAAGGAATAAAATCAGTGCTATATTTCTTGCAGTAGCAGAATATGGCTACACAATTAAAGACTGCTTGTTTTACTATTGAGAAAAAGCTTTCGGGGTCTATGATAATTTATAACACCGTACACATATATTCTGGGGAGCTCCGCCCATGAGGCGAGTTGAGCAACTCACCTCAGGCAGCAGCGCCCGGTAGGTTTCCAGGCCGCTCCTGGTACCTTTAAGAGCCGAATTTCCAGTTTTGAAACCGGAAATTCGGCTTTACTAGAGCGAGAGAGCGCAATTGTGCTCTTCGCACTAGTGTTCCTGCCAGTGAGGGGGGCGGCATTTGAGGAGCTTCCTGATAAGAATCGGTGCTGCATATATTACAGGACATTGTAGACAGAGTCGTTTTTTAAATTGAGAAGAACAAAACAGAAGAGGATATTTGGCTGAAAGGGATTCTATCATGGCAAAACATGTTTTTACAAGATGCACAGCACTCGTCCAACTGAATCCTGAATTCAAATGCACTTTTCAAAAGCGCAATTTTTTTTATATACATAAAATTTTGAAATCTGACAGGGGGCTAAACATGTTGTTAATTTCTCAGGTGCCCTCAGTCTTGTGACTTGTGCTCTGATAAACTTGATAAACTTAATTAGCTTACTGAGCTCTCATTATCTCTCTGACTAGTCAAATGAGATCATTTGCATGCTGTGACATAGCAGGGAGGAGGGGCCAGTGTGTGCACCAGCAGCTTTTTTTTTTCTCCTCGGGGTACATTTACCTAGGGTCGAATATCGAGGGTTAATTAACCCTCGATATTCGACTGCCGAATTAAAATCCTTCGAATATCGAAGTCGAAGGATTTACCGCAATTCGTTCGATTGAACGATTTGAAGGATTTTAATCCATCGATTGGACGATTATCCTTCGATCAGAAAAACCTTGGAAAGCCTATGGGGACCTTCCCCATAGGCTAACATTGGCCTCGGTAGGTTTTAGGTGGCGAACTATGGGGTTGAAGTTTTTTTTAAAGAGACAGTACTTCGATTATCGAATGGTCGAATATTCGATCGATTTTTAGTTCAAATCGTTCGATTTGAAGGTCGTAGTCGAAGGTCGAAGTAGCCAAAAAAAAACATTCGAAAATCGAAGTTTTTTTCCTCTATTCCTTCACTCGAGCTTAGCGAATGGGCCCCCTCATGTGCCACTCCCTGTTCCTTGATGGTTCATTCCAGATCACAGCAGCACTTGGCGGAAGAGCAGGAAGAACTGGTAAAATGGACGTTTGCTCAGCTTATACATTATTGAAGACTGCCATCTAGTGGCTAAACTGGGGAAAGATAGGGGTCATATATACTATGCTCACATAGTTATTGATACTCTCTCTATTTAGGCCTCTGATATTCATGTTCCAGTCTCTTATTCAAATCAATGCATGGTTGAATGTGATCCCTTAACAAGCCTTCAAATAATTTGCCCACCATGCATAAAGGCGTATTTATCAAAACATGAGCTTTCACTATCACCCTTTAATAAATACGCCTTTAAAAATCCCACATAAATGTATTTCACTCTGCGGACTGTGGAGATCTCTAACTTCACTCTTTGATAAATCTACCCCTAAATGAGATCACATTATGGTCACTATTACAAAGGGGTTCAATGACTTGCACATTTGCTATAAGTTCTGAGTCATTTGAGATCACTAGATCCAGAATAGCATTTATTCTGGTAGGCTCCTCAACAACCTGTGCCATAAAATTGTCATGCAACACGTTTATACTGTACACTTGCTCCCATTAACAGCCCTGGCAGTAATATTGCTCCAGTCAATATCTGGGTAATTAAAATGTCCCCCCCAAAATAGCAGCCTTTTCTATTTGCATCAAGAGCTTAGCCTCCTCACTTACATTAGGGGGTCTATAGCGACTCCTACAATTAATTTGCTGGATTCTTTACAATTGGTGAAGAACTCCACCCATACGACTTCTGGCCCCTCATTTCTAACATAACCTCCTCCTTTAAATAGCTTTTAAATCCTGCCTAACAAACAGACATACCCCACCTAATTTTCTATTGCCTCTGTCCCTCCGAAACAAAGTATAGCCACTGATATTAACTGCCCAGTCATGTGACTCATTCAGCCATGTTTCGGCCACACCAATCACATCATATTTTCCCTCCGGCACCAGCACCTCCAGCTCTCCCATTTTACCAGTCAGACTTCTTGCATTTGTAAACATACATTTAAAACTGGTACCTAATTGCATATATGGCATGTGGTCCTCCCTATCCTTAACAGTACCCCCAACCAAATCTCCACCCCCATCTTCCCTTCCTTTGCCCACTATCTCATCTAACCTGTCTTCCACCGAATCTTTTACTGAACCCTCCCCCCAGGCCTAGTTTAAAATCTCCTCCAACCCTCTAGCCATCTTCTCCCCCAACACAACTGCACCTCAAACACACAGCAATCAGTTATTTGCACTTACTCCCTCTTTGCACCCAGCACTCCCAGCATGCACAGCAAACATCAATATGCACTTTCCATACAAATTTTGCTTTTTGACCTGAGGAAACCTTTGCCGTTTTATATTGCATTAAGATATATAAAAAATGATCCCTGCTCTTTGAGTTTCTTCTTCATCTTATTCACTTTGCCTTATAAAGAACTTCAACATCCACTTCAACATCCACTCATACTAACAAAAACATATTTAACCTTTGCCAATGTAAACCTGGCAAAATACTATTAGTTCCTTGATGAAGAACATCCTTTCGGGAACACAATAGGAGAAGTCATTAATATTTTTCTACCATCTAAAATAACTGTATTTCAGTGGCATTTTAGAACATTTCCATGACGACTTGAAGAACAACTTTATTTTACGCCAGCTTCTCTGGAAGCTTCATGACAACAACCCTAGCAGAAATATTTAAAATAGGGCTCATTGTTCCAGGAAGGTGTGAGTAGCAGCCACTACTACTTAATATGTTAAAGCTTATTTCTTGCATATTGCTGCCCCTCTTTTACATACCTGTGTCAGCCTCTCATGTCCCTTCAGTTACGACTGCTTCAGCAGTGACCTTGAGGTTGGGGCAAAGTTGACTGTAAGCAGTTCCTCCAGGTGGTAAAAGATGATGCATAAGATCAGCAAGAAGATATAGTAATTTACAAAAGATGTTAAGTTCATCAAGATCAACAATTCCAAAATGTCAATATTATTCCAGAGAAAGGCAAACAAACCCCCAACACAGTTAACCATCATTAAGTACCCTTAGATCACAAAACGCATTGGATATGGAGCTGTTATAATTCAGCTTTTAATTGAAGATTTTTTTTTACTTTTGATCTACATAACCCTTGTGAAATCCACTAAGTGCCTGAATGTCCATACTTTTGTTGCTGGTAGAATTAATACCATTTAATCTGTGATTAGTTTACATGTTACTGTCCCTACATCATAGTTGTTTAAACCCGTGCTGAATTAACAAGAGGAACCTTTGGAAGCTTAATTTGTTCTGTGACTTCAAGAAACCAGTCTGGTTAAGCTTCTGAAGATATCTGAGACTAGTCTGGCAACAAAATTGATTTCTATCACTATGCAAACATTTGTTTTAGGGTGGAGGACTCCTTTACATTCTGTTGTTCTCATGGTTCTTTAGCTACTATGTCCTACTTTTGGCTCAGTGTACACTTCTTTTCAAGGGGACATTGTCTGAAAAGAACCAAGCACAAGAGGCCATCCTTCTAAAAATTGCACCTTAAAGGAGAAGTAAACCCCTTATTAAAAAAAAAACCCTACCCCCCTACCTTACATAGATCCACCTCCCTCCTCCTCCTCCTCCCCCACCCCCTTCAGCCTAGCTGCTACCCTGGGCAAATGCCCCTAACTTTTTACTTACCCTTTGTTGCAGATTCATGGCGTCAGAGTTTACGGCAGCCATCTTCTTCTTTGGTCTTCATCTGGAAGTAAGTTCCGTATCGGTGCATGCGCAGTCTTTAGGTTTTTGTCAACTGTGCATGCGACAAAAGTCATGAAAATTGCCAAAGTGCCAGAAGAAGACCCGATGAAGACCGAAGAAGATGGCTGCTGTGAACTCCGATGCCATGAATCCGCACTCAGGGCTAATTAAAAGGTTAGGGACATTTTCCCGGGGTAGCAGCTAGGCTTGGGGGAGGAGGGAGGGTAGGGTTTTTTCTAATAAGGGGTTGAATTCTCCTTCAAAGGAATTGTTCAGTGTAAAAATAAAAATTAGGTAAATAGATAGGCTGTGCAAAATAAAAAATGTTTTTAAGTAACCAATCAGTGACTTTAGGGGGTACATGGGTCATAACTTGCTTTTAACTGTGAGCTGAATGCTGTAGATCAATTGCAAACTCACTGAACAGTTATGTCCCCTTATAGTCACTGACTAACTCAGAGTTAGAGAGCTGAAAAGCAGGAAGTAGTGTTCTGGCTATTATGTTACACATCCAGTCACTCCAGCCTTTATACATCTATCTATTTAGTCAGTTTTTATTTTTACACTGAACTGTTCCTTTAAGGACAATGGCACCCACTGCATTTTATCACTTTTCACTAAGCCACAAATCATGTAATGCAGTCATCAGTAGGTCAATGGCTCTTCACCAAGGGCAGTGAGACTATGGAACGTTATATCTGCTGATGCTGTGATGACACATTCCCTTACTGCTAGTATAAGGACAGTGTAACCCCTTGTTCAACATGAGGGCAATGAATAAGGATTGTGCTGAACATCATTTTTGCCTATTGGTTTTAAGGAGTGGTACTAGATTTTAGTATGTTATGCTAATTCTAAGCAACTTTTCAATTGGCCTTCATGTATTCTTTTTTTATAGTTTTTTCATTATTTGCCTTTTTCTTCTTACTCTTTCCAGCTTTCAAATGGGGGTCACTGACCCCCACCTATTTGTTGTTATTGCTACTTTGTATTACTCATGGATTTATTCGGGCCTCTCCTATTCATATTCCAGTATTTTATTCAAATCCATGCATGGTTGCTAGCTGCAGAATAAAAAGATAAATAACTAAAAAAATATGGAGATAATGAAAATTGAAAACCAACTGCAAACCGTCTCAGAATATCACTCTCTACATCATACTAAACATTCATTTAAAGGCAAACAACCCCTTTAATCACAAAATACTGTATAAATGGGTTGTGTTATTCCTAAACAGGGCAAGCAGGGAAATTTAAGTGACTTCATGTTTGGTCCTTGTGAGTCAGATGGAATGCTCCCTTACCAAGGGCAACTAGGACTTGAAGCATAGTAGTCTTTTCTTTAACCATGTAACTATGGCTACATTACAAGTATAAACATATCCAGTTAAACCAAGAGGACCTTTCGGTTCATGTCAGAGAGTGAGTGGCAGGTTGAGGAGCTGCATTCTTAGGTAGAGTTACAATGAGATGGTACAAGATGACATGAATTCCTTATAAGAGAGCCAGGGCTGCACCTGTCTATTCTGCAGAAACACCTTGTCGGATAAATGTAGCTCATACTGTTGTATGGAATAAGGTGCAGCCATTAAAGGACAAGGAAAGTTAAACTAAAGAAGTAGCTAGAAATGTTGTACATTATGTTTTGTGCTTCTGTACCAGCCCAAGGCAACCACAACCCTTTAGCAGTAAAGATCTGTGTCTCCAAAGATGCCCCAGTAGCTCCCCATCTTCTTTTCTGCTGATTCACTGCACATGCTCTGTGCTGCTGTCACTTACTGAGCTTAGGGACCCACTCACAATATACAGTACACATAGAATAGAAATGTCACACTATAAGGCTGATTAGTAATTAATACAGATAATTACTACATGGCAGCACAGAAACCAGTGCAATTAGCATCAGAATTTAATAATCAGCAAACCTGTAGCATCAGCTTATATTACAGGGGAAGCTCATTTTCTGATGGATAATTAGTGACGAGCCCTAAGCTTAGCTTCTCAACAGCCAATTAGAGCCCACTGAGCATGTGAGTGTCACAGACACTTTCCAAGATGGTGACAAGTTTGAAGTCCGGGATCATTGCTGCTATTGACAAGCTGAAACTTTAGACTGGTGCAATAAGTTCAGTTTATAAAATATGGCATTTTTAGCCCTATTCATTTTTAGGGTTTAGTTATCCTTTAATGCTCCTATGGAAAATAGAAATTCATTGATGTATATACCAGTGCGTGGACAAGCCAGCCGGGCAACCTAGGCAATCCAGCTGGCTGGGCACCTCAGCTCCCCCCCCCCGCACAGGGAAGTGTGCTAATGTGAGCAGCAGTGAATGCGCTGCGGGGGACAAGGTTACCTGAGAAGTGGGTGGTGGGGGATGAGGGCCCAGACTAGGCAGAGGGAATAGATACATGCCTCTTCTACGTAACCCTAGCCATGGCTGGCTTAATATGTACATTATCACTTACTAAGTATAACTATGCGTGATAATCAGCTCTAGACAGTTAGCAGGTTAGTAAATGTCAAAAATCATTAAAGGAGAAATAAAGGTGGAAACACTGTGGGGTATATTTATCAAAGAGTGAAGTTAGACAGGGTCAGACTGGAGCAATGGGGCCCACTGGGACTGCCACATGAAGGGCCCTCCAGGCAGTCCCCCTCCCAGCTTACCTAGGTGCGTGCCGGTGCACCTGTGAGAATGCTGATGCGTTGTGCACCTGTGTGAATGCTGTCGCCCTGTGTGGAGGCACAAGTGTTTTTTTTTAGGGGCGTCCCATCGTAGGGAACAGGCCCAGTGCGACACTGAAGTTAGCGATCGCCACAGTCCACTAGAGTGAAATTCCACCACTGTCCATTCATTGCTATAGGATTTTTAAAAGAGTATTTATCAATGAGTAAGAGTGAAAATACACCCCTTTGATAAATACGCCTTTCAAAATCCCATACAAATGAATGGAGAGAAATATAACCCTTATGAGTACAAACCTTTAGTTCGTCAATAAAAAATCTTGACCCTGATCTGATTCTAGACATGCCCTTAGAGTAAGTGCCTCAGTAGAGTAATGCCTTATCTGAATGGCTGCGTCTGATTTTGTGGTCCATTTGGTTTATATTGGTAGAAAATTGAGTTGGTTCATCACTCCCATTACTATTTGAACATTGCTTCAATAGACCAGGCCTTTCTCTTACTTATATGTTGATTAGCTTTGGGCCATTAGCAGAGATGATTCAGATGCATCTTGGCCACACCTGTCCCACCTCAAACTACCCCTCCATGCCCCTATTCTGCCCACCCCATGCTGTGTCCCCTGCTCCACTGCTTCAGAAGATGGACTTCTATGCATTTTATAGGAAAAGTTTGTTTCCGGGTGCAAATTACTTACAATGGACGGGGGACTTGTAGCAGGAGAGTGGGCTTAAATCAAGGTACCTCTAAGTGAACTTTTAGGGGCAAATTTACTAAAGGGCGAAGTTACTAACGGTCACCGGCGTAACTTCGCTAGCAAGGAGATTCTAGCGGTACTTCGCTCCCTAATGCCAGGATTTGCGCTCTGGCGAATGGACATAACTGCGCAAATTCACTAAGATTTGGATTTTACTGAACGTTCCCTCTTGCACCAGACTTGCCTTCGCCACCTCAGACCAGGGGAAGTGCAATAGAGTAGATAGGACTTCCACAAAAAATAGTTGAAAATTTTTCTAAGTCCAAAAAAACGCTGGTGTCTTTTCCTTTTTTCAGGGTGATAGGCTGAAAAAGGGTAACGTTTTTTTTGGGGTTCCCGGCTTCCCCCCTACATTTCCTAATAAATGGCACATAAACTATACAGTGGGCTCATGTGTAGGGCAATATAACAACTTTATTTTATTTTATTAAGGTTTCCTGGACTTGTGTAGTGTAATGTATTTGCTGCAACATATACGTCCATTCAACTTTAACTTCCTGCTGTATGCAAATTAGACAACGCTAGCACAACTTCGATTCGCTTGGCGCAGTAACGCTTGCGCAACTTCGCCAGCATACGGCACCCTGGACGCAACTTCAGATTTTAGTGAATTATCAATGTCCTCGCGAATCTATGCCTGACGAAGTGTTGCGATGTGAGCAAAGCCGTCGCTGGCGAATTTTGGGATGGTTAGTGAATTTGCCCCTTAGTATATTATAGAATGGCTAATTCTAAAGGTGGCCAAAGACGTAGAGATCCGCTAGTTTGGCCAAACGAGGGGATCTCTCCCCGATATGCCCACATTGAAGTGGGTGATATCGGGCTGATCCGATCATGTGCCCTAGGGCCCAAGATCGGATTATAGTGGATCTGATATTGGCGGTCGGATCGAGGAACCGCATACATGCATAGATGCAGATTTTTTTAACCTGCCTGATCGAGATATGGCAAAACTTTCAGCCAGATTCCAAACTGGGAAGTCCATCGGATGGCCCCACACATGGGCCAATAAGCTGCCGACTCAGTCTGTCGGCAGCTTTTATCGGCCCGTGTATGGGGGCCTAAGCAACTTTTTAATTGGCCTTAATTTATTTTTTTTAACATTTTTGAACTATTTGCATTCTTCTTCTGACTCCTAACTTTTGGCTTCGAAATGGGGGTCGCTGACCCCATCAAAAAATATGGGTGAGTTGACATGCCTAACCACTACAAAAGAGAATTATAGTGTAGCTTTAAATACAGCTCCATCTGTTCTCTCTTTGAGTCACACTTTGAACAGCACTTTATTTGTCTGTGTTTAATATACTGGATGGTTAGAAGATCACAGTGCTTTTGCTTGTTCCAGCGAAGGGGACAGACCAGGGAAGTTGCATTCAAAGCAAAACAATGTTAAATTAGGCATAAATTTCCCTTTTGTCAAAGTCACGGATTCTTAAGTGACAGATTTAGGGTTCCCCGCTGGGGCACGAGAAGGTTATATCTCCAAAAGAATCTCTTTTAAATGACAGCTGAAATGCAAATGCAAATCTCTGAGAAGTCAGGAATCAGGAAATAAGGTGAAAATCCGTGATTGGGCGAGTGCTGGTTGGCGAGTTATTCTCCTGCAGATTTGTTCATTTTCTCACTCACTCCCAGGTTATACCTAAATGGATAGAGAAACAGTCACTTATCTGCTAAAGATGTAAGTATTATCTTATTGCTCACTGTGTTGCTGTGTCTCGTTCAGTGTGTAGCACGGGAAACAAACTTATGTTTGCAACCTTTTAAAAGGGAACTACAGGTATGGGATCTGTTATCCGTAATCCGGAAAATTCTGAATTATGGAAAGGCCATCTTCCATAGTTTCCATTGTATCCAAATATTCCAGAAAATATATTTGTATTCCAAATATTCTAGAAAATCATGTAATATCGAAGTCGAAGGATTTAGGGCAGATAGTACGATCGAACGATCGAAGGATTATTCCTTCGATCGCACGATAAAATCCTTCGAATCGAACGATTCGAAGGATTTAAATCCAACGATCGAAGGAATATCCTTCGATCAAAAAAAGTTAGCCAAGCCTATGGGGACCTTCCCCATAGGCTAACATTGACTTCGGTAGCTTTTAGATGCCGAACTAGGGGGCCGAAGTTTTTTTTAAAGAGACAGTACTTCGACTATCGAATGGTCGAGTAGTCGAACGATTTTTACTTCGAATCCTTCGATTCGAAGTCGTAGTCGAAGGTCGAAGTAGCCCATCCGATGGTCGAATTAGCCCAAAAATAACTTTGAATCCTTCACTCAAAGTTAGTGAATTGGCCCCTTAATAAACCCAATAGGCTGGTTTTCGCTTCCGATAAGGATTAATTATATCCTAGTTGGGATCAAGTACAAGCTACTGTTTTATTATTACACAAAAAAGAAAATTTTTAAAATTTTGGATTATTTGGATAAATGGAGTCTATGCCTTTACGTAATTCAGAGTTTTCTGGATAACGGGTTTCCGGATAATGGATCCTATACCTGTAGCAATAAATAAATTAGAAAATAAATAATTGAAATTAACAAATAACTGCTGAAAATTTACATGGAAAAGTTGCTTGCAATTATGGTTTCTATAATTTTTGGGTTGAGTTCCCCTTTAAACATTTGTGCATTGACATTGTAGTCTGAAGAACTACTGTATGTGTATTACCATGCAGAGAATAATCCCAGTTCATGTTCAGTGTGACCGGTACAACACTGTGACTGTTAAATGTGGAATCTTGTGCTTAAACATTCTCACGAGGAGCCGACTGATTTCATTACAGTGTAACTAAAGTATTTCAGGGCCAGTGTTTTACTTTTAGTACAATGCACCCCCCTAGTTTGTTTCTGTAAATCTGCCTGCACTTAAGGGGTAATGCACAATGCAAGTTTAGAAAGTTCCCCAAAAAATCCTTTCCCAGATTGTGCAGAAGAGATGGTGGCACTTTGCATTGCGCCATCTGGTGGAAGGGCTGAAATCAGCCAGGGACCTGCTATATGCTTTTCCCTGTGTGTGGGCAGAGCTGTGATTGACCACCCAAATCCGACTGTGCTTCTTAGGAGTAAGCATATCATAAGCATATCTCCCAACTGTTCCATTTGTCGCGGGACAGTCACAATTTTGACAGCTCAACCCACAGTCCCGGATTGTTACTGAAATGTCCCGACTTTCTTTTTGATCTCCTGCACTAAACAGGCACAAAAAGTTTCAAAAGTTTCTACAACTTAATTTGGCTTTTGGCACAGAGCCCAGAATACGTGGCAGCTGCACTTAGATACATTTGTAACAATTTAAGATAAGCACTGAAACAATTGTAACAATTTAAGATGAGCAGGTCTCTTGGGGAAACCTTGACTTGCAGCTTAAAGGGCATTTCACCTTCATTAGCAAAACTGCAATAACACAGAAAAACCACAGAAATGTGTTCAAACTTTCATAAACTGCCAAATTCTGTAAAATGAACATGGTAATTAAGGGGCCACAAAAAATGGGCGTGGTCCACGCCAAATCTTTATGTCCCTCTTTCTGTTTCCAAAATGTTGGGAGGTATTCACAAGGACACATGTACCGTTCATTTCTAACACAGACATAGACCAGAGAGGGGTGCAGAATCACCTTAAAAGTAACTTTTTACCAAAAACAACAACCAAAAATCCTAAATGAAGACCAATAAAGAAGATGCTCAGCTTATAATAACATACTATTAATTAATTATATATAATAAAACAATTAGGTGGAGAATATGGCCCTGGGCTGCACCAAGTTTTATGACATCAGGTGCAAGTTGTTATTTGGATGCCCCACATGTAGAGAGAACAGAAGGACTCAGTGAGTAAGAAGTGAGGGCAGGAATGTTGGTACACTTACAGTATCAGGGAAAAGACTAAACATAAGGTTTTGTTTATGGCTAAATGTCAGCAAAGAACCCCGGGGCATGCAGGCCTCAGAGCTGTTGTTGTTAAACCTGCTTCTCAGACTTCCCAGTGCTGTATCATCGGCCATTCTGCCTTTTTCTAGCTACGTGTCTTGTTGATTGTGTTCCTGATCTTCATTTTCTCTGGTTCCTTTGATCTGTTCCTGACCCTGTTCCTGCAACCTTGTTCCGCTTGTTACATTGCTCCTGCCTAGTAAGTCCTGCTCCTGCCTAGTAAGTCCTGCTCCTGCCTAGTAAGTCCTGCCTAGTAAGTCCTGCTCCTGCCTAATAAATCTTGCTCCTGCCTAGTAAGTCCTGCTCCTGCCTAATAAATCTTGCTCCTGCCTTGTAAGTTCTGCTCCTGTCCCTCTTCCCTTTGGTTCTGACTCCCTCATTTGACCTTAGCCTGTTTCTTGACCCTGCAACTCCTCTGCCTGTCCCAATCTTTAACCTGTTCATGGTTATGTTTGTCTACTGCCCGCCCTTGACCCATGGCCTGCTTTAAGGGCTTGTTTTTATTTGCTGCCTGGCCAGACCTTTGCCTGAACTTGTCCTTGTTTTTACTCTCTGCTAAACCGTTTTTCATTATTTCTTTAATATTCATCTAACTTGCAGTTTGTGTACAGGTGTGTTACTCAGCCTATAGACTCCACACAAACCAGCATTTATTCCTAACACAATACTACATTTTTATTGTTATGGTGCGTTTTTATTGATCTTAGTCAAGGTAACATTAGGACCTAGCAACCAGATTATTACTTGTATATTTATTGCTACTGAAAGCAGCGTCTCTGCCTTTCTATTCTCTGTCCTGGTGACAGACTGTTGATACAATGTAAGACAAGGCAGCTGATTCACAGACCTGTCTTTGCTGCTGGGGAACTAGTGGCAAATTTACTAAAGGGCGAAGTGGCTAACGCTAGCGAAAATTCGCCAGCGTGACATAATTTCGTTACTTCGCCGATTTACTAACCGCGCTGGCGTAAACCTACTGGCGTGACCTACTCTAGCGCTACTTCGCAACCTTACGCCAGACGAAGTTGCGCTATGGTGTATTGGCATAACTACGCTAATTCACTAACTTGCCAGACTTGCCTTCTCATCTCAGACCAAGCGAAGTTGAATTTTTTTCTAAGTCCCAAAAGATTCTGGCGTCTTACTTTTTTAAGGGTGATAGGCTGAAAAAGATCGTAAATTTTTTTGGGGGTACCCTCCTTCCCCCCTACATTTCCTAACATATGGCACATAAACTATACAGTGGGCACATGTATAGGGCAATATAACAACTCTATTTTATTTTATGAAGCTTTCCCAGGCTTGTGTAGTGTAATGTATTTGCTGCAACATATACGTCCATTGTACTTTAACTTGGCGCCGTATGCAAATTAGCCAACGCTAGCGTAACTTTGCTTTGCTTGACGAATTAACGGTAGTGCAACTTCGCTACCTTTCGCCTCCCTGAGCGCAACTTCTGATTTTAGTGAATTAGCGGCGGCCTGGCAAAGTGCGACGCAGCCAACGCTGTTGCAGCTTTGAAGGTAAGTAAATTTGCCCCTAAGACTTTGGCAACATTGTTTAAAAATTAACAACCAGGCATTAAGAAAATGCTGCTTTCAATAACAATTGTTTTTACAAATAACTTTAAAAGCACTGAACTGTTCCCTGACACCCTCCCTAAAAACATAGCTGCCAGAACCTTTCTGTGTCCCTGTATTGCGTAGAGCTGGGCTCTCCCTGTGTGAATCTCTAATAATTGCACTCAGGACCAGGGGTCAGTACAGAATACTGTGGGAGACAATATAATGCTGGGCAGTTTAAAAAAAAAACCAGTACGGAGGCTTTAGTTCACCTTTAGATGCCAAGTAAGGTTTAGCATTTATAAATGCAAATTTGGACAAAAATGCAATTGTGCCAAGGACTTCACTGAAAATAATTTACAGACTTTGCACCTCTATTAAGGGGCAGATTTATCAAAGGTTGAAGTGAAAATTCAAATAAAAAAATTCAAATTTAGACTAGGGAATAGTCCAAAGTAACTTTTAGTATGATGTAGAGTAGGGATCCCCAACCTTTCGAACCGGTGAGAAACATTCAGTAGTAAAAGGAGCAACGCAAGCATGAAAAATGTTCTTGGGGTGCCAAATAAGTGCTGTGATTGGCCATTTGGTAGCCCCTATGTGGATTGTCAACCTACATTGAGGTTCTGCTTAGCAGTGCACCTGATTATTATGCAGCCAAAACTTCCCCCAAGCCTGGAATTCAAAAAAAATCACCAGCATTGAGGACACTGAGAGCAACATCCAAGGGGTTGGAGAGCAGCATGTTGCTCACAAGCTACTGGTTGAGGATCACTGATGTAGAGAGGGATATTCTGAGACAATTTGCAATTGGTTTTCATCTTTTTATTATTTGTGTTTTTTTTAGCTTTTTATTCAGCAGCAGGGAATTAGGGGTAGGTAGAAGAGGCAGTTGCCTAGGGCGCAACTATTGGGGGGGAGGCTGGGCAGCTACCTCTTCTGCCTACCCCTAGACTGGACCTGGCACTAGACTTGCACCCTTGACTTTTTCTGGCGCAAATGCAAACAATTCTGCCGCACATGCACACGAGACAAGGATGGGGGGGGCGAGCTGGCCGGCTGGGCTGCCTAGGGCGCCCGATCAGCAAGGCCCACCTCTGTTCAGCAGCTTTCCAGTTTGCAATTTCTGCAATCTGTTTGCTAGTGTCTAAATTCCCCTAGCAACCATGCATTAGTTTGAATAAGAGACTGGAATATAAATAGGAGAGGCCTGAATAGAAAGACGAGTAATACAAAGTAGCTATAACAATACATTTGTAGCCTTACAGGGCATTTGTTTTTTTAGATGAGGTCAGTAACCCCATTTGAAAGCTGGAAAGAACCAGAAGATGACAGAAAAAATGAAAAGAAAAGTGACTTTCTATAACATACAGAAGAAGCCACTTTGGTTTGTGTGTCTAACACAGAATATATTAACTCATTTAACCCACTTATCCCATTTAACACAGAAAATTGCATCATAGCATCCCATCTAATTAAAGCGTTCACCCTTGTGGTGCTTTGGTATGCTAATGAAAAGTTTAAATGCATCAAATGAGTTAAGATGACTTTAGATAACACAGTTTCTTCAGTTGATCCCAAGTCATGACACATTTAACAAACAAATCGAAATGGCTTCATCTGTACTAAAAATTACTTAAAGGTGAACCCCTTTAAAGTGCTATCTTGTATATAAAGAGAGACAAATGAGATTCGGCATTCATAAAGACAAATTTGGACAAAAACAACATGGACTTGTGCCATGGACTTTTCAGAAAAGTATTTGGGATTTTTTGAGGATAACAGACTTTGCAGCTCTAATCAATGTCAGTCAGTGTGTGCTAATAAGGAGAACTAAAACCAAAAAATGAATATGGTTAAAAATGCCATATTTTATATAGTGAACTTATTGCACGAGGCTAAAGTTTCAGCTTGTCAATAGCAGCAATGATCCAGGACTTCAAACTTGTCACAGGGGGTCACCATCTTGGAAAGTGTCTGTGACACTCACATGCTCAGTGGGCTCTGATTGGCTGTTGAGAAGCTAAGCTTAGGGCTCGTCACTAATTATCCAGCAGAAAATGAGCTTCCCCTGTAATATAAGCTGATGCTACAGGTTTGCTGATTATTAAATTCTGATGCTAATTGCACTGGTTTCTGTGCTGCCATGTAGTAATTATCTGTATTAATTACTAATCAGCCTTATATTGTGACATTTCTATTCTATGTGTACTGTATATTGTGAGTGGGTCCCTAAGCTCAGTAAGTGACAGCAGCATAGAGCATGTGCAGTGAATCAGCAGAAAAGAAGATGGGGAGCTACTGGGGCATCTTTGGAGACACAGATCTTTACTGCTAAAGGGCTGTGGTTGCCTTGGGCTGGTACAGAAGCACAAAACATCATGTACAACATTTCTACCTACTTCTTTAGTTAAGCTTTAGTTCTACTAAAAAATATGAAGAGTCACTCGCAGGGGATACAAAGGAATTGCTGTGACAGTTGAGAGGTCAGGTGGCAGTTCCTAGGAAGGTGGAGTAAGTGCAGAGCTTCGCAAGTAATTGGTTTAAAGGGATGTAGAAAAGAGAAAAGTGATTTATCAAGTGACAAGTGAACACAAACATGTTAAACTGCAGGAACAGGTTTTTCTTAGAGAAGTACAAATGGCAAAACGCAGACGTTAATACTGGTGGAAAGGGGATTTTCATCCGACATAAACTCTTCTTCACCATCAGATTGCTTGTGAATGAGCCAGACTCTGCCTGGCAATGTGATGACAGATTACTGCGTGTCTTTTAGTGGCGCTGGCATAGACACAGTATCCAGGATTCCAGATGAAACTTTAGTTTAACAAGTTCTACCAGGGAACATTCTGACTGCCAGCGGGACGTCAGGATCATAATTTCTCTCTCTAAATGGAGGCGCTACAGGGGTCTCTTTGGCTTTCTCTGCATCAGCAATGCTGGAACGTGTGTTACATGGAAAGAGTGAGACTTTCTTTCAACTCACTCTCCCTATTTGGTGAGGATTTCTTATTGTTTCTCTTTCTATTTTGTCTTTTTCCAACCCAGAAATTGTAAAAGTATTGGTGTTTTTATCAAAGATCGGTTAGTAGTTTTAGAGGGTTTTG
Source organism: Xenopus laevis (assembly GCF_017654675.1). Taxonomy (NCBI): domain Eukaryota; kingdom Metazoa; phylum Chordata; class Amphibia; order Anura; family Pipidae; genus Xenopus; species Xenopus laevis. The sequence goes on from NC_054379.1 coordinate 158,487,585, forward strand.
AAACCATGGCTAAACTCATGGTCACTTCAACTAAAAAGTTCATGAGATTTATTAAAAAATCAGAATAAAAATTATAGGAAAAGTGTAAAAAAAAAAAACCACAACTTTTTCAAGTTGTCGCACAATAACTATGACTATTTTGCTTTGTTGCACAAAATTCAGCATTAAAAATATCAGAAAACCACGAATTTAAGAAAGATCTTCCAGTTGTAAAAGTGACGTCTGCCACTGATTTCTATATGTTTTGGACAGGTTTTAGCTGGAGTATTTTCATATTCTGGATTGTCGCAGTTTTGTCCCATATTAAATCCCAAAAACGACACACTTTTTTCTAGAGCTATTTGGATTTTTGGCGTCAAAAAGCATGATCCGAAAAAATGTTGGTTTAAAAAAGTAGCCCCTTTGTGTTGGAAAGACTGTGCTGTAAAATGCACCATAACAGGAAATAAAATAAAGGTGAAATAAGGATATAATAGGAGAAGCCAGGATGAGTGTGTGTGTGTGTGGGGGGGTGAGTTTATTACCGGTAGTACATATAATATAATCAATAGGGTTCATTCTGTTGCCAATAGCAGCCAATCAGCAGTTAGCTTCTTTGATCAGTCTACTACAGGTATAGGATCCATTATCCAGTAAGCGCCGAATTACGGAAAGGTTGTCTCCCATAGACTCCATTTTATGCAACTAATCCAAATTTTTTTGATTCCACTTTTCTGTGTAATAATAAAACAGCTTGTACTTGATCCCAACTAAGATATAATTAATCCTTATTGGAGGCAAAACCAGCCAATTGGTTTTATTTAATGTTTTCATGATTTTCTAGTAGACTTAAAGGGGACCCGTCACCCAAAAAAATTATTCAAAATCCTATTTTATTACATTAGTCAAGCAAAATGAACTTTAATTACACTATATAAATAACTAAATCTTGCTTCCTTCAGTCTGGGAATTAATAATTATAACAAGCAGGCAGCAGCCATGTTCCTTCTTCTTCCATTTATCTTTCTTTCATTTTAATAAATGCAGATTCATTGCTGTACACTATATAAATACAACCAATAGTATGTCTGGCCCAATACATTCATTATTCTCTTTCTTTAGAATAAGATGACCAGGCCCGCCAGCATGAAGCACTTGTTATTTGGGTTCCTGTTAGTTCAAATGAGCAAAGGTCTAATGGCTGTTGAAGAAGAAGAAGAGCAACTCCTTCCCTCGGATGAACAGTTCTACATCCATCAGGTGGTTTAATTTTCTTTAGTTCTAGATATGACATAGGAAGACTATGATCTTGTAGGAAAATATCTAAACTTTTGTGAAAAAAATTAATTAAAGGGTTGGTACACCTTTAAGTTAACTTTTAGTATGTTATAGAATAGCTGAGTCTTCACTTACCAGCTTCCAAATTGGGGTCACTGACCCAATCTAAATACAAATGCTCTGTAAGGCTACAGATCTATTGTTATCGCTACTTTTTATTACTCATCTTTCTATTCAGGCCTCTCCTATTCATATTCCAATCTCTTATTCAAATCAATGCATGGTTGCTAGGGTTAGTTGGACCCTGGCAACCAGATTGCTGAAACTGGAGAGCTGCAAAATAGGAACAAAGGTTCTCCCATACATCTCAGAGTCTATATCTGCCTCTACCCATTGAGGAATTAGAGCCTTAATGCTACATTAACCAGTTGGTACAGGTATGGGACCTGTTATCCAGAATGCTCGGGACCTGGGGTTTTCCGGATAACGGATCTTTCCATAATTTGGGTCTTCATGACTTAAGTCTACTAGAAATTCATTTAAACATTAAATAAACCAATAGGCTGGTTTTGCTTCCAATAAGGATTAATTATATTTTAGTTGGGATTAAGTACAAGCTACTGTTTTATTATTACAGAGAAAAAGGAAATAATTTTTAAAAATTTGGATTATTTGGATAAAATGGAGTCTAAGGGAGACAGCCATTCCGTAATTCAGAGCTTTCTGGATATCGGGTTTCCGGATAAAGGGATCCTATACCTGTACTAAAGCTGCCTCTATGCACAGGTGGATTAAGAATTCTGGTAGCCCCTGGCCTGTGTTGTCATTCAACATTGGCTCTTCTGCCCCACTCCTCTATCAATATGCCGCTGCTCTACCTCAAATTTGGAGTCATGCTTCCTTGCCCTGTGTGAAAATTGGTGAAATTGAGAGCTGGAAGCCTTGGGAACCATAGGAACTTGGCAGATTCTAATTAATAACTCAATGCCTCTGTCACCTGAGATAAGAGCAATGCCCCCCTCACTGACCAGTGAGTACTAAAAGAGAAGTGACCAGTAAATTCTGCCTGCTGATTGGTTACTGAAATATTGCCCACTGTTTATACGTCTAAAGTATAAATAAAGTTATACAAGCTGTGTAATTAATCTGAATACACGTTTGTCTTCTAGGTTTACAGAACAGGTTATAATGAACAGGAATATCTTAGAAGACAAAGGAGAGGTACATTTTATGTCCCTTAATTATTATTATGGAAACAAGAATGGTGTGGTTACAGGGATACAGGTAACAGGGGAAGAAGAGACCTCCGATGAGGCAAAATAAGCAGTATGCCATTGCACCCATTTTTTTCACGTCTTTTTTTTTTTTTTTTTGTATGATTGCATCTCTTTAAAGGTTCATCTTTATGTTAACTTTTAGTGAGTTATAGAATAGCATGTTGCTTAATCCTAATTGGCCTTCGTTTTTTCATTTTCACTGTTTTTGAATTGTTTGTCTTCTTCTTCTGACTCTTTTTAAATGGGAGTCAGTGACCCCATCTAAAAACACATGCTTTGTAAGACTACAAATGTATTGTTATTGCTACTTTTTATTACTCATCTTTCTAATCATATTCCAGTCTCTTATTTAAATCAATGCATGGTTGCTAGGTTAATTTGGACCCTAGCAACCAGATGGCTGAAATTGCAAACTTGGGAGCTGCTGAATACAAAGCTAAATAAAAACCACAAATAATAAAAAATGAAAACCAATTGCATCAGAATATCACTCTCTACATCCTACTAAATTTTCATTTAAAGGTGAACAACCCCTGATCCAATCCTGCAACACTGTATATGGCTCCTCTTTCTTTTCCAATTCCCAGGGTTCCCAATTTTGGTTTGGTGCCATCCCAGGCATTGGACCCCTACAAGCTGTACTGCACATGTGCCAATCATGGAGGCTTCAGCTACTCCCACTTAGGCATGGACTGGCAATTTTTAGTCCTGCCAGAGGACCAGACAAAGGCCTATTTTTAATCTCAGTCCAGACCTGCTCCTACTCCACCTACTTTTCAACTGGATTTGACTGGGAAATATCTGGCAGAAGCCTAAGATTTTTTTACTATATCATACCTCGCAACATTTGAAAAACGAAAAGAGGGACAAAAAATATGTGCCGTGCGCAGCGTGGCAAAATCTTTTCTGGCCATGCCCATTTTATGGCCACACCCCCTAATTACCATGTCCATTTTTACAAAATTTCAAGTCCAACATGGACTAGAGTCCTGCAGCGGGTCGGGTACCCGCGGGTTACCCGCAAAAACCTGCAGTACCATGCGGGTTTTTCGTTGAACTTCAAGGTGCGGGTATACCCGCGGGTCGGCGGTTCTGCGGGTTTGCGGGTCGGGCTGCGGGTCTTCTCAATATCAATATTTGCTCCTTTTTTCTGGTCACGTCCACTTCCGATGATGTCATTTCCGGTACACAATGACAGCACTTCCGGTTTTACCCACCCTTTTCTGATCATATCTACTTCCGATGATGTCACTTCCGGTTTATAATGACAGCACTTCCTGATTCTTGATGGTCAGCGGGTCGCGGGTCCGGGTTGCAGAGAAGGTACTTGCGGGTCGGGTTGCGGGTCCAAGCGGGTAAAAATGCAGGTTGCGGGTGCGGGTTGCGGATTGCAGCTTGCGGTACGGGTCGGGTTCGGGTCCCAAAAATGGACCCACGCAGGACTCTAACATGGACCCCTCCAGCTACTGAAAAACTCTAGAAACTTGTTGACAGCATTTCCCTGGTAGATGTGGTATAAATGCTTTCCCCTTTGTAGCTGTTGGCCCAGGACAAATGCCTCCCCAGGAATTAATGTTTCAATGGTTGGGAACCAGTAGCATAAGCAACCAAGTGGCTTATTATGACTGGTTAGTTATGACTTTCAAAGATCTGGTTTGCAGTAAGGTGGCAATGTGTCACTCCTCTGGTGTGCAAGAGTATCTCTGTATATTGGATAATAATTATATCAACTAGAGCTGACCATACACATCAATATCCACTTGTTTGATCAGATAATAATGGAGGCTTACGGGAACCGACAGAATAGGGCTGCATCACTGCACCAATGAGGTCATTGTCTGACAAGGTTTGGTAACCTACCCAATAGAAATTCAGGGATTTTGTCTACAGGCTTTCTTTTTGAATGGCCATTGCCTGGAACCAAGGGTGTGCTCGCATATCAGGCAATTTATTGCATTGAAACATGGAAGTCCTTGACAAACACTTGACATGCAAGTGCACCTGCAATTCCAGGCAGTTGCTATTCAACGGGGCTCATTTATAAACATTGAGCAAAATCTGCACCTGGCCAGCAACTCGTAGCAACCAATCAGTGATTAGATTGTTTTGAGGCTTCTGCAAGGAGAACAATGAAAGCAAACATCTGATTGGTTGCCATGGAACTACCCAGATTCAAGATTGCCCAGAGTTTATAAATGACTCCTGTTTTTCATGTGCCCATGGAGATATTTATAGAGCAAGGAAAACAAAAATGAAAACATAAAGATCAAAAAGTTGTTGCGAATCATTCACTATGTC